>NC_134710.1:276285775-276585775 GCF_043290135.1 Rhipicephalus microplus
CATTCAGAACGTCGTAGTTATCGCGCACTGTTCATCGCTGAGGCAGCGAAACCATTTCAACTGAGCATAATATGCTGTTTATACGTGACATTAGGTAATGGGTATTGCTTGTTTTTTTTGTAGATTCAGCACCTGTTTCTGTCATCGCTTACAAGTCACAGAACACAGCTAACAGATATTTACATCATACAATATTTGCATCATCTATAGACGACCTTTACAGTTATAAATTGTTTTTTCCTGTACACATCACAGTGTATACAGCACGCATTTTTTATTTGGGTGAGAAGGTACATTCAGTAGGCAATTAATCCACAACACTTTCTAAACTTGAGGTGAAAACACGTCACCGTCCAATGGCCCTTGATTTCCGGATCGACAAAGTGCTTGGTTGCTCATGATGATACTTTTCCTCGTTTAACGAAGCATATTGACACGTGTACTTGTTTTTTATTTTATTTTTCACTTCGAAACAAAATAAAACTTAAGTACGCATGTCAATATTTTAAAGGTGCAGTGCATTGACAGAAGCTTGCTAATGTTGTGAATGATGGTAATGCTTCACATTATTAGCAAGGTATTTGTTAAATATGTTGTATTTTATTAAATTTGCTTTTATATCTACTAATTTTATTTGATTTAGCCTCAACAACTTAATAACGAAAAATCATTGTTGTAACCCAACTACATTCAGCACATACATAGGCGTGTGAGAAATGCTAAAATGTTTCCCTATCCCCAGTGTAGGGTAGCATACCGGTCATTCCAGACTGGTTAATATCCCCGCCTTTCCTTTCCCTCTTGTTCTTCTCTCTCTCTCTCAAATGTTTTAGAGTCTCAGCGTGTGGGCAATTTGATGCTCATTCACGCCAAATGGGCGTTGAAAGAAATGAATGAAGGACTTTTAAAATGACAAGTTGCTTGAAATAGATTTGTAAGGTAATAAAAGCAGCTAAAAGTTGATTGCTTATTCATGTTATTCAGTCAAATTGTTCGTGATGTGTTGTGGAAGTTTTCTGCGCATTGCAGCCTGTAATGTCGTTGACGGACGTTGTTTATCTGTACAGAGCGTTCCAAATCAGTCTCACGTTCTGAAAATGTCTATACGTGCGAAACGCACAAAAACCAGTTAAACGTTGCACCCAGAAAATATAACAGCATCGCATGATCAAGTCGCTGTTATTTTTCACTCAACGCGTTCTGGTATGTTGGTGTGTCGATAGGCTTTTTAGGGCGGAAGGTGGCCTCAAACACAATAAACAGGTGACAGGTGGCTAGTTGTGACTTAGATCGATAAGGTTACGCCCATGGTTTACATGTTCCAACTAGACATCTAAATACGCAATGTCACATCAATTAACGCTTTGACTCGTCGGTGCTTCGAACAAGCATCAAATAGTTCAGCTTTCTTCTCCATAGCGGTGACAGTAGAATAATAGGGCGTTCTTACGAGTCAAAAAAAATTTGGCCCCATATCTGCATGTTAATCTGCAAATGTCATCAAAAGGTCATAGTCTTGCGTGTGGAGAGAGTGAACAAAACATTTATTTGATGCTCTGCGCAAGAAAATTGGTGATTATGGTATTTTAGAGGCACTGCGTTAGAGTGCCTCGGGCGTGCAGCAGAGGCGAACAAGCGCATCTAGTCACGTCACACGTGAGACATGAGCGCTATCTGGCAGTTTTTTCGGAAAACGAAGCGCGTGGCTCTGAGACGGGTGCGCCCGTCTCAGAGGTGATAAGGTGTAGAACGCAAGGCGACGGATGGGTGCCGCCACCGTGTCGTCTTAGCAAAGCGTTTGAAACACTCACCTGTTCGTGCAAGCGTTGCATGATCAGCGTAGTGTGATGAACGCTGCGGTCCCTAAAATTACTTATGTATGCCTTTTTTAGTAAAAGACGCACATACAGAATAAATACATGTTCTTATGGTGCCTCACATATGCGCAATAATTGCTTTTTAATTGACAATCGCATAAGTACGAACGCTGAAACTTCAGCAACATTGGTGGGCGCTGCGGACGGGGTCGGCTCTTTGAGGTATCAGGTGGTGTTGTTTGAAGTACCCATAGCCGTTAAGGGTGGACAGACAGACAGACACACAGACAGACAGACAGACAGACAGACAGACAGACAGACAGACAGACAGACAGACAGACAGACAGACAGACAGACAGACAGACAGACAGATAGATAGATAGATAGATAGATAGATAGATAGATAGATAGATAGATAGATAGATAGATAGATAGATAGATAGATAGATAGATAGATAGATAGACCCACATTTTTGCATCGAAGGTCCCCAAGAAAGACTATCGTCTTTTAAAAAAATCGTGACCGCGCAGCCTTGTGAACGAGATTATCTTTCTTGTATAGACGTCACCATGTAGTTAGCGAAAAGACGGCGGGGATGCGAAAGCTGCTACCGCGCGCACGTATACATACCGTGGATGAGCTCCCGGTTAGGGTGGCTAGAGCTAGACACCCTATCTCGGCGATGCCAGAACGCGGCCACGCCACGCATATTGCGCAGTCATAAAGGCTGCACCGACGCGAGGCTATGTTTGCCGCCAACCCACATTGTATGACATACATACATACATACATACATACATACATACATACATACATACATACATACATACATACATACATACATACATACATACGCAGTTTGCATACGTAAAAGAGCACTTGCGACGTTGGTCGTTTTGGCGAAACTGTTAATGGCCGCATTTCGCTGCTGCGCGCCTCGTGCGAGGCGGATCGCCTGTTTATGCTTCGCTCGCCGCGGGAAGAGGCCGTCCGAAACGGCTCAACGCCGTTCCCAGCCATTAGACGAACACAACTGCACGCTTATTGCCGCGTCGTTCTCTTTCGTTTTCTTTAAGGCAAGCAGGGGGCGGAGGACGAATGTTGGTGTTACGAATACCGGCTTGCTTTGATTGCGACCTCGTGCGGCTCTGCGGTATCGCGCTTCTTGCGTCCGGCGCGGAGCGGGCCATCTTCTCGGAGTGTTTACTCGAAGGCTCACGAAATTCTTGCGGGGGATTTCCTGACCACACCCAGATCATCATCGCTCGAGACCACCGCGGCATCGCGCGCTGTACAGGGATACTCTGTCGAGTATACGACCGGGTTTCCCTTGCGCTCACATATTCGCTGTTACGGGCGTTAAGGAATAAGCAAATATTCGGTACCAAAAAACACAGAGTAGGTAGACGTAACAGATGCTAGCTTTCCAAGTAACGTTAAAAATCCCCACGAGAACAACACTGCGCCCACAGGCAGAACTACCTTTTTGTGAGAAGTTTTACAGGCTAGCGCTTAACTTCTTTATGCCGTTTTTAGACTTTTTTTGCCCATTAAAGAAGTAGACAATAACAGGAACACGCGCTTCACATCTACAGATTTTAGTTCATGGCGACGAACTCCGATTCTGTTCTTCGTTATCCTCCAAGTATTTCTGTTGCAGCGAACACCTATTTAATATGTGAAGCATTTCTTAGCGAACTTCGGCGACTTTGAGCGTACCTATCTGTCTAGCCGCCTACGACTTTTAGCTCTCCTGACCGTTTCGATAATTGTATCGATACCAAACTTGGTATGGCATAACACGACTGTATGAAGAATATATTTAATTAGTCATAACATGAAAATCATGACATGTATGTCATGAATGTCATAATTTACATTTCATGGTCCCGTATGCGGTAGTTTCGTTCACATGGCATGTTGCAAAACTGCTATGGTAAGGCATAATTGCATGGTGAACACCAACGACAGACCCTAACATGAAAATCATGACATGCGTGTCATGTAACAACATGAATACATGCCACGCTCATGATGCGCTCACGGCCGTTTCGCTAGCGTCACATATACCAATTTTGATATTACAGTGCGTGAATGAATGACGAAGGTATGTGACTAGTGCAAACATGACAATCACGAGATGCGTGTCATGTAACAAGATGACTACATGTCACGCTCATGGTGCGCTGGCGGCCGTTTCACTAGCTTCATTTATACCAAATTTCGTATTACGGGACGTGAATGGATGACAAATGTATGCTACTGGTGCGAACATGATAAACATTAGATGCGTGTCATGTAACAACATGACTACATGCTACATTCATGATGCGCTCGCGGCCGTTTCGCTAGCTTCACATGTACCAAACTCGGTATTACGCAACGCGAACGAACGACCTAGGTAAATGACACATCCGAACATAATAATCACGACATGCGTGTCTTGTAACAACATGACTACATGCCACGCTGATGATGCGCTCGTGGCTGTTTCGCTAGCTTCACATATGCCGAATTTTGTATTACGTGACGCCAATGGATGACGAAGGTATGTGACTGGTGCAAACATGGTAATCATGAGATGCGTCTCGTGTGAGAACATGACTACATGTCACAGTCAAGGCGCCAATACATTTTGACGTGACGCGGTGCGCGTGCTCTCCGGCGTTCATTTCGTCGCGTTACGCCGGCGTTGCCACGCCAGGCGCAGGTCCTGGCATATACTCGCAGACGCGTCCGCGCTGCGTTGCTTTGACGCATGCGCGTTTCAGTGCGTCTGGCGTCCCTCCGTCTCGAAAAGAGGGAGACGCAGTGCTATCTGGGTAACGCATTGGCGCGAGATGCAGCACGTCGCACTTCGCACCGGTTGCCGTCGGGCCGCGCCGACGGACGCTGGTCGCGCCTGGTGTCAGACTAATGAGTGCTCGCGTTTTGCTAGCGTAGCATCGCTGTGCCCAGCGTGCATATGCGTCAACGCTACATTGGAGTATATTAGACCCTTCATGATGCGCTCGCGCCTGTTTTGCTGGCTCTACATATACCAAATTTGGTGTTACGTGACGTCAATGGATGACGAAATATATGACTGGTGCAAACATAACAGTCCTGACACGCGTGTTATGTAAGAACTTGACAACATACCGCGCTCATAGCATGCTCGCGGCCGTTTCGCTAGCTCCACGTATACTAAATTTGGTATCACGCGACGTGAATATATGACGAAGGTAAACGACACATCCAAACATGATAAACATGACCGGGAAGGCATGCACGGCATCATTTACCTCCGCCTGTAACGTTGTGCTGATTTTAAAGTGACATATCAAAATTTCTCATTCGTGCTTCGCATATCATCGATTCCCACTGTACGTGGAATCTGCCAATTTTTTTGCACTTTTTTTAAAGAACATGAATACTCCTCGCATTCTCGAATTTTAGAAGGAAGATATATTGCAGAAAAAGTAAGGCGCCACATGGGAAAAATGTGGTTGACTACTCCCTTAAGAAATCGACAGAACACGAAAGTAAAATGGGTCTTCACAGAGGTAGTTGAGCGTTAATATTGCGTTGTTTTGCCACAAAAGGAAAGGAATGAATGCTACAGCAACAAACTGTAACTTCGCGCGAAGAACAGCAAGCAGCTAGAAACTTGCAGCGCGCACCTCAAGCACAAGGCACGCACGAAATGCGCTTACAAGGAACGAGTGCTGAAAAACTGTCAAAGATTGACACTTATAGCATGGTGCTTAAAAAGGCCCGGCAACACTTTTTCAGAATAGTCAGAAAACGCTGCCGATCGGTAGTAGAGGCTCCCAAGCAACGCGAGCCAAATATTATAGCGCAACACGTGGCCTATTATTCACAATACATTATCAAAGTCAGCTAAAAATTGATTTCTCTTCTCTCGACAAATCACGGATAATAAGACCAGTAAGCCGATCTATCAGTCAATGGCTGATTTGAACATGGTGCGCTCGGTTGTTACAGAGGTCGCCGAGAGAGGCCGTCACTTGTCCACGCACGCGCGCGTGATCGCACTGAGAAAGCCGCGTATTCTAAAAAAAAAGAAAAATGCTAAAGGTCCCGAGGCGCGAGTGACGTTTTTCGTTTGCCCCTCCCATCCCTCTGTGCTCAGCTTCCAGTGTTTTCGTAGAGACGAGAGAAAAGAGAATGTGATTAACTCTGCTCGTACTTAACGGTTCTTAAAATATTTGCGGCGCTCAATTTGTGAGGTAGTATGCTTTTCCAGTGAATTAATTTCGTGGTTACTCAAAAAGTGCTGCAGGGCCCCTCTAAACATAAAGAAAGACGCACAAAATGAACGTAGAAGTATACACGGGACGAGTGCGAACAACTGTCACAATTCTTACTTCTTTGCGTGTGAGCACCGCGCTCCTTTAGTTAATGGGACCGAGCCGGCGAGCGATGTGACTTTCGTGCTCTATTTAACTACTGTAGCTTCAAAGAAAGCTTGCGGTGGACGCGCAAGAAGTACAAAGCGCCGGAATACCGAGATAAGCGCGCAAGCGAGTGAGCCACCACGCTAGAGAACATATATACGCTCTTTGAGCGCGTTATGTGGAGACGCGCACGCAGAGCGATGCGTGGGGTGGCGTGGCCCGACGACCTTTACAGCGCGAGTCCAACGCGCCCGTCATGCATCTCGCTACTGACGACGAAAACATGGTAAGGTTGCTGACATCTCAGGACCGCCAGCGGTACATGCTATCTATCTATCTATCTATCTATCTATCTATCTATCTATCTATCTATCTATCTATCTATCTATCTATCTATCTATCTATCTATCTATCTATCTATCTATCTATCTATCTATCTATCTATCTATCTATCTATCTATCTATCTATCTATATATATGACCACATTGGAGATGGTTCGCTTCGTGGCGTAGGGGTTAGCGTCGCGTGCAGGGGAGCTCGAGGTCACTGGTTGGACGCCTTGCTGCGGAACGTTTCCATTACATTTTTAAAGACGATAGTCTTTCTGAAGGCAATTCAACGCAAAAAATTTTGGTATATCTGTCTGCAAATTTGTCTGTTTATCCGCCGTAACAATACCCCAAACGGCTCCAAACGATACCCCGAACAGCCAAACCCATACGCAGCACCCACCAATAATGCTCAAGTTTAAGCGTTTACACTTGTGAAATTGACAATTAAAAACAATTATCGCGCATGTCTTAGGCACCGTAAGCGCGTCAATACTCTGTATGTGTGTCTTTATACTAAGAAGGGCAAACATAAATAATTCTAAGGACCGTAGCGTCTATCACGCTGCGCTGACAATGCAACGCTATGCTCAAAAAGGCAAGTGTTACCAACGTTTTGCTAAGACGGGACGGTGGTGGCACCTGCCCGTCGCTTTGCGTTCTACACCTTATCGCCTCTGAGACAGGTACGCACGCCTTCCTTCGTTTTCGAAGATAACTGCCAAATAGCGCTTGTGTCTAACGTGCCTCAATGCGCTCGTTCACCTTCGCTGCACGGATCAACAAACTCTATTGCAGTGCCTCCAGAATACAATTCACCAACTTTCTCGTGCAAAACATCAAATAAACGTTTTGTTCACTCTCTCCAGACGCAAGACTGTCGTCTTTCGACGACATTTGCAGTGAAACCTGCAGATACGGGGCCAATTTTTTCTTTGCACTCTTTTTACAACCTCATATCCGGGACGGAAATACGTGAACGAAGCCGTGGTGAACCATGGCATAAAACACTGTAGTGTTAAAAAAACATTCAGGGGCATGGCGACTGAAAAACCTTCGCAATGAGCGTAGCCGTATGGGAGAACACATTACAGATCCGTTGTGCGCATACTCTCCCTGAGTAAAAGCGATTCTGTAAGCCACAATGTTATGTCGCAGGCACCTCATAAAATAAATATACCTCAAGCATGGGTGCTTATAATATGTAGCCCAGTTGGAGAGATTCATCGGCTTAGGCAGCTGGACACGTTGTGGTAATATTATGTGCAGTGACGCGCACAGGGCGGTTAGAAAGAAGAGTTCTCGACATGGCGGAAGCTTCCATTACTACACCTGAAGTGTAGCAGATTGTTTAGCTACGTGTTCAATTTCGAGTCGCACACTTTAAGCTGCACCTAAAGACACTTCCTGCATCTGGGGGGGGCACTTGCGTAACATAAACATGCGAATTCAAGCAAGTGTTAGGAAAATACTTAACCGTCAAGATTCCACTTCTATTCAGGCGTTGTCACTATTTATAACGCTAGCAATCCGTATGCATTTTAGATGTGTGGCTGACAAAACGAAAACAAGAAAAAAAGCATACGATCCTAAAATCATTTATTGGGCGCTGTTTTGTTCTTACATTCCTCTCCCTAATCAGCCAGCACCCATGTGTGTATAATAATTGTACGTATACGCAGGAAGAAACAGAGGGACGTCCTTGATTTTAATGGTCAATAGCTCAAAGAATACATGCGTCACGGGGCGAATTCTGGTGACAACACTTCGTGCTGTAAAAACCGGCAAGGTGACTAGACAAAAATATAAGCAGACCATGTCGGGTAAAGCAGTCTCTCATCTGCGCACGGAGCGTCTTCGCATCCACTGTTTTTCGCTGCATATCAATCCTCGCATCCTGTGTGTCAGCGAAGAGTCCAAGAGCAGACGCACATGGTCACTACAACAGGTTCGCCCACGCAACAGCTCTAAGTGTCCGTGGTGAAGAGTTACGCTTGTGCAAGAGACGTATTTACAGGTGAACATTCTCCGAAGGAATGGCTCTTCCTCATCAAGAGAAAGGTGGTGGGTCCCGGAGTCTGGACGACGGTGACCGGACATGTGTTCGGGTCTATGTACAGCAACAATCATGGACAGCATTGTCGACACATCTATGCGTATTTGAAGTACTCGCTCGCTTTGCACACAGCAAAAATAATCGAGACAGGAAACGAAACAAAATAATGACAGTGGGGTGACAATTCATGAAAAATTCCACTTCAAAAAAAAAAAAAAAAAGATGTCAATCAGAGATAAGCATGCTAGCAAGAGCTGGAGACAGAATGGAAGATGTTCGTTCTTTTCAGGGCACTCGTAACCAGCCTGACAAAGAGAACACGATGGCAATTTCACGAACAAATCGTTTTTGCCACGTTTCTACACGAAGGAATGTATTTTGTACACATTAACAGGCATAAAATAGAAATCAAATAAATGACTTCATGACATTTGCTTTACTAGTGGTACAGAAACAGGCTGTCACTTTAACTTTTATGAAAAAAAAAACAACGCAACCGAACCTATTAATGACATCATAAACAGGTTGTCACACGTGCTCTTGTGCGAGTTTCGTGACCTTGGGTGAATGCGTTGACAAGTTACCACACATTACCAACAGCTTCGTCTCATAATTGCTATAGTTAATAGCCAGGCCATGCTTCGAATAGACGTTCAACAAATCACAATGCTGTCATAAATCAGAGGGTAAAGGAGTACATAGCAGGTCAGTCTGCCTAAAAATATACAAATAAATAGGATAAAACAAGAGCTAAACTTCAGTTCACATAAAGCAACAGAAGTTGCAGAAAGATTATAGCTGCGCATCCTGACCAGTTCTCTTTTTTTCAATTCACCCATGATTGGCTTGAAAAACATTGAACATTAATATAAATGTCGGCGTTGAGATGGACAAACGCTATCAACACATGGTACTCGAACAGTTTCACTTGATTTTGTGTTTGACATACGTGGAATTTAATCGAGTATCCACTTAAATGCATGTTTGAAGATGCACCTCGGCGATTAGCACTCCCTCTTTTTCTCTCCAGGAAACGAGTTTGAGGGTGTCGCAACGTGTAGCTGCGCGACAAAGTCGTTCTTTTTGAAAAAACTCTCGCAACATAGTTGTCTGACCCTTGCGTGTATATTGCATTGAAAAATGATAAATGTATCCAGGTACGCTGTTTTTGTGTGGTTTTGAAAATCACCGCTTTCTGTGGACCGCAGTGTCGATGTGCTTACAACTGCGGTGTTATGATAGCCCTAACCCATTCCAACAAAATTGCTACACAGTTTGCACCACAGAATGTTAGCGTTCAGTACAAAGCGTTTCTTTCACCGGTAATGTCGACGTCACAGTTGTTAAAACGGAACAACAGCGGCGGTTAAGTAGCCCAGTCAGTGTGTATTCTAAGCCAGCACGCGGCGTACGTCGTCGAGGCGCGTTGGTCACATGAACATGCGCTAACTTTTTTTCCACAGTGAAACCTGAACTTCATAATTCTTCATCTTTCACCCAATGAAAGCAGAGTACGCACGTTGATGTGCATGAAACCAATAATAATGCATGCGCAGATATTTTTTCTGAAGACTAGTGTACCTATGCTTTTGCGACATGCCATACCTTTTTTTCTTCAATCCTTCAAGACCCATCCTAAAAAAAGCATAAAACAAACAACTATAGAAAAAATCAAGCTTCGCTTCGGGTGAGCTTCATCTTAACGCCCCTGATAACCGTATGAAGGCAAACTGGCGAGAACTTCAAAGCACACTGAGCGAACGTTTTGCCATTCACCGCGATGCTCCCAATTATTTCACTTTTTTTTCACACGCGCATCTATTGTCACTGACATTTACAATACTGCCTTTAAATTTGACTAAATAACGCTTTTTATACTGCTTTTTATTAATGAAGTTTAGATGGCATTTGACATTCGCGTATTTATCAGGTGTTCGAGGCGGCAACATTCGAACGGAGGCGGAACGGATGCCGAGGGCGCTCGTGTCGTGGTTCGATTTCAGTGCGCGTTAAACAATACCAATGGGTTGAAAGTAAATTCCCATTCCTGCACTTGACATGCCTCCTAGTTGAATTATGGTTGTGGCATGTTTAACTAAATGTTGCCGACCGTGTATATAGTAACAATAACTAGGTCACTGTTGAAAAAAAAACCAGTCTTATGTAAGCACTGCATATAGTAAAGGCTGATCGCAGCTCGTTTTCTATTCTGATGGTTTGGTTTGTGCGGCTGATAATGTTGGCAAGCTACAAGAGCAAATAATGCGGTTTTTGAAGCGCATCGGTACTAGTGTGAGCAAAGGGCTGATTTCGTTCACGATTCGTCGACCGAGACCATTGGCTTTTCAAAGCAAGTAAGCTGGAACGGAGTGCACAGCTGAACAGAGCCTGAAACAAATTTTTTTTCGAGTATAAAGCGAACAGAGCGCTGCAGCTTCATGACTTATCTAAGCTGCAGATATGGCTTCTGCTGGCGGTTGCCTGCTTCTATTTTCGCTTTTTGACACAAAAAGGTGGGCAATCAGGCTTCGCGCCAGGAGGCGCCTTTAAACTTCCGTGTGTATAAAATCCACGATGTCTGACGTTATCTCATCTTCAGAAGATAGTGCCGTATTTTTAGAGAAATAATTTCATGTTACGTGCAGCACATTTCTGAAAGTCTGGCTGGATGTCAAACTCGCTATAAACTCTGACTTTAGGGTTTCTTCCTAAAATATAGAACCGCTGCTGTGTATACGTATAGGCAACAACAAAAATTAGAGGGGTTCCTAGAGTTAAAAAAATAAACTACTTGAAACTAACTCTAACGTGGGCGTGAACTTTTGTAATTGTGGTTTGTAGATCTACCAGCTGTTTTAAATACCATCCACCTTCTACAAGGTGGTAAACCGTTACTGACTGCACTTAGCGCCGTAAGATAGCTACTTTATTGAGCTGTTATTTTGCTTATGGTATGAGCTAGACCTGGAGGACTCACTTTCGAGCTGAGATCTAACGTGTGAGCCCTTCTCCAATGCACATTTTTAAGGTGAATATTGGACAGCACTAGCGATGTTCCTCATCAGACGCCAAAGAGATGGGGTCGAGTGTCCGATACACGTGACTGCCCCACTTTGCTTGCCTAGGGTCTTCCGATTTGACTAGAAAATTCGTAGATATTTATTCGAGCGTATTTGACATGAGATGTATACTTCGCGCAGCCTAAATATTAGTTATAGCGACATGTCTGATAAGCTGGCTAGTTATTGCTTTAGGTGGTTCGCGTCATTTTCTCGGTACTTCAGTCGCCAGCAGCTATTCGAGAAACAAGTTATTTAAAAAGTTTCGAAAGTTTGTTTGCATTTTATCCGCTTCAGTCACTTTGGATGACTCAACATTTGTGATTGTAGCAGCGAAGAGTCACCGGGCCTATACGAAAGTAGTGACGCTAAAGATCGCGTAACCTTCCCTCCAAGATCCAGGCGGACAAGCATTCTAAATGACTTCTGATAATCTCCATTCATTTCTCGGAATACGAGGGCGTCGCTATGCGATAAAAAGCAACGCTTTCTACGGGCCGACGGATACTCCTTTCGATTTCTTCTCTGTGGACTGTCACAACGTCCGAAACTATAAGCGCGTTCTTTGACTTTGATTCGTAAACACGACAAGTAAGCAAGCCGACTTTGCGCCTCCAATGCGCAATCACAGGGAGAAAAATATACATTTGGAGCGTTGACAGGGCGATGGTTGTGTAATGCTTCATGCAGACCCCTGCATGGTGCACGCCAGCTTACACTCGCATGCTACATTCTTCCATTATTTTGGGAGATTAAGTGACGCATATAACGAGTAGATCCATGCACTGGCTCGTTTGCATGCAGGAACACACCCCCATCACCTGGCATGCATGCATATATATATATATATATATATATATATATATATATATATATATATATATATATATATATATATATATATATATATATATATATATATATAATGTCATTTTTGTTTTACTTATATATACACATATGTATACTTTGTTGGGAAAAAATTGGGAAAAAGATGAACATAACTTCTCAGAGAAAGACATCGGAGAAGAGGCCACCTTTGCTTGTTTTCATTCGATGTTGCATTCATCACCAAGCAGGCCTAAAAGTATAGAGCTCATCTTTTCAGATGGTCTATCATCTAGTAGCCGGCAGCACGTGCGACACACTTACTCTCGATGAGCACAGGCGGACGTATCAGTTGCTTTCCAAGAGAGAGGGACCGCGACAGCGTACAACAAACGCGGCATTCTAACACCGCATCCCCAGAACACGATTGAATCGCTAAGCAGCAACGTATTCTGAGGAGCGCGAAACGTACTTTGTTCTTTGCTTCCCTTGTACTATGTAGACTTCAGCGGCATATACCTCAATAACGGAACACTTATTTAGTGCGCAAGAATGTGTCAGTTGTATAGAGGGGTATGCCATGTTGTACGCGGCATGCATACGCTGAATGTAAGCATTGCGTCTTTGTTTGAACTTCACTTCACGACCAGAACACGCATGGTACTAAACTGAACGCTAGGTGGTCGACCGAAATGTAGCACTGAATATTCAAATGAAACATTCAGTTGTTATTACATATTCGACTGGGAAAGACTTCAGCTGAAAAATACAAACAAAAGAACCGCGGACACACTGAGGTTCATAAGCAGTGGTGGCAATGCGTGCGCGCATTGATTTTATATGTATATTTCCTGTTTCAGCACGTTTTTTTTATATGATGTCACTCGCATACACTCAGCGTCAAATGTTTAAAGTCCAGGAGACACATAAGAGCGGAAATTCGAGGCCAGCTCCACTCTTCTGTGAAAGCCGTCGAAACTGAGAAGCTGGTACCCTTTCCAGAGGCGATTGCATTTCTGTTTTGCAAGTCTTCTCTAGGTATTTTTGTGTTGAATCATTGTTATTTATTTTCACTAAATCATTAGCTATAAGGTGGTCGTTGCGCTTTATTGGAATATCATATCTGCTTGTACTATTACATCGGTTTTACCCACTGGCCTTTCGCATGTACAATACCTGGTTTTACGGAATAAACAGCGGAATAAACAGTTGGAGGTCTGCTTTTTAGTCTCTCTGCGTTATCCTTTCCAGTTTCAGGTGCTGTTAAACTAGCCCAGCAAGCAACCACCCTACTGTGACTCTTTTGATCAAGCAGTACAGTTTACTTCCAAGTTTCGACAGTTTTCGCTCAGGATATCGTTGGGTGGAACGTTGCGGTAGCGTTTCAATACATCCAGCCACCTACCCAAAATACGTGTCCCTATCATGGCTGCGCCGAAACGCAAGCAGCATTGCAAGTGCTGCTGGTGTGCATATCTTGCCCACATAGCCAAGAAATTTCGCTCGAGGCTTCGTTCCATGCACACCCTTTGACCACTCGAGAGAGCGTACAACGACGCCTCTCACCATCTACCCCTCCAAGCGAGCCTCCCTTTCACATATGCCGGTCCGGTTTCCTTCCTACCAAACCTCACTCTCGACACATCACACGGCCACGTCACCTAGTGGTGAACCTGCGATGATACCTTCTGTGCGCTCTCCGGGACGACCAGAGACATAGGCGAACATGGCTAAGCGCTAAGAAGCTCAGCTGTTAAAATCTAAACATTTCCGCCCCTTCGGCAGGCAGCCTTTAATTTGAATTTCAAGACTGTTATAGAACACGCAGACGTGTACTGTGCAGTTGGACCGAATACAGTCCCAAATTGGGACGAAATTCAACATTTTGTCATTCCTAGTGGTCTCTGAACTGTTGACGCCACCAGTACGCACTTAATTGCAATGCAGTTTTTTCAAGTTCTGACTGAAATTACCACAATAAGGAACCAAAAATTTTTAGTCGTCTGTATGATTTAAATGATTCAACTGATACGACCCAAAGCTTTGCCAACATGCTTGATTTCGTACACTGCGGTTCGTATTCTCTTTGTTGTATCCTCCCCCCCCCCCCCCCCACTTCCTACCGGCATCGTGGAAAAATGTCGGGAAATGCTGCCCAACGGTATTCACAATCAAGAAAGAAACAACACAATGGGAGGAGAACCATGACAGCAGATGACCACACGAAGTCCGGATAAGCACTCCCGGTGTGTCCACGAGTGTCCAAGGTGCCTCACTGGCACGGTGCACCGTTCGGGCACACCTCAGGTCCCACGCACGGCCTCTGCGTCGGAACGGGCGAGCACTTGTCGAGTCGCGCAGCTTCTTCGTCCTGAACGACGAGCTTGCTCGAGGCGGCCTCAAGGTTCTGGTAGTCCGCCGCTGGGGCTGGTTTGTCTTCGCGCAGTTCGATGCTCCAAAAGGGCAGACCGGCTCTTGTCCGCCGCCTCAGCCGGTACCGGTACCATGTGGCGCCGCCGGCAACCACCAGCAGGAAGCACAGGGTCGCCAGTACCGACACAAGCGGCACTGTACCGGACGACAGGCCACTCTCTGCGAAGGGAATCAGATCAAACGATCAAAATCAGTGCGTCACATGGCTCGCGCATGAAGGGAGTGAACCCTATGCTTCTGCGTTCTCGCCATATCAAATACGTGCTGCGCAAACGTGAAATACAAACGCAGTTAACATTTCTAAATAAATAAATCAATCAAAGTGAAAAATAGTTATGCACAACAGGTAAAACTAGTGGTGGACATAGTGATATTGAGCAGGCGACATCGAACGATTTATCCGGCTGTGTCCATGGTTTGAGAGGGAAAGAGCAGCGATCGTACGCAGCTTGAAAAAAGGTTGTCACAGGCACGGGACATGTGAAAATGTCATTTTTTCTGAAGGACCCACGGCAGCGAGGAAGAGCGTTCTCATGGCTTTCCTGCCAGACACTTGGCTGTGTGACATTTTACCACGGTCTCCCTCAATTCAGGAGGTAATCAGGTGGAACGATATTCGGCCATTTAGCCCAGGCTAACCCCGGCTGGTTCAACACCACAAACACCACCACCAACATCAGGCTTTGAGTTGCTATAATAACCCAGTAATAGACCAGCATTCTGTACTTTTGCTAGGCGCACGGATTTTCGCCTCGGTCACAAATTTGTTCCTATTAGCATCACTGTACCCCACGAAAAATACAGACAATACTTCACAAAAGCTAGAAATGCCTGAAACATGTGCGTCAACACCTGCCCAAGAAGCAAGACGCGCCATCGGTAGTTCTCAACGCTGTAGCCACCTCCGGCATGTTTGTCAACTCTGTAAAACACCACTTATCTTCCGCATTGTGGGAATTGATGTCATCCAAAGTAGTCAGCAAGAAACTGACTACACCGAATTGCTTGTATGACGCATTGCGAGGCGGATAAACGTCTTTGCGTAAGCCGAGTTGTTTGCATGATGCGGGATTATCATACACGCGTATGTACTGCATGCACCCTGTGTCACCTAAAGTTTACTTTACAGGCCGACTTAACTTACGCTCTCATGTTCAAGCGCCGACGCCAATTTCTTCAGGGAGAAAGAAACGCTCCGACTTACGTATTACAAGCAACTCAGCTCAGGGGTCCAGCCACCCTAGACTATAAATGACAGTCATAAAGTTACATTGGCAATATTTATTCAATTGCAGTAAGAGTGGAAAGTTAACATTACGTGACTGTAGCCAGTACTAGTAAGCTTAAGCTAACATCAATTCATATGAATGCCATGGCCCGCGCAAAACACATAGTGGAATGAGTAGCGCTTGTTTGTACAGCTTGTCTTGTGCGCGCTGCGACATCAACATGAATATTCACCAACTCGCCCAAACTTCATGTCTATTGCAACACTAGCTGAGTTAGGAAACAACAAAGAGCGATAGTAACCAGTTAGGCGAGACTAGCTAGCAGTTAGAGGCGTAGAGCCAATGCTTGTCATCCCTGAGCCAGCTTTATAGGTAGTATAGCAAGGTAATGTTGGTATTACGCTAGCTCTAGGATGCACAATAAATTATCCAAGCTAAAGAAACGACTGCAGAAATATCTTGCAAGTTATGTAATTCATGATGTGATATGAGCTACATGCCGCCCCGCCGCGGTGGTCTATTGGCTAAGGTACTCGGCTGCTGACCCGCCGGTCGCGGGATTGAATCCCGGCTGCGGCGGCTGCATTTACGATGGAGGCGGAAATGTTGCAGGCCCGGGTGCTCAAATTTGAGCGCACGTTAAACAACCCCAGGTGTTCAAAATTTTCGGAGCCCTCCGGCACGGCGTCTCTCATAATCATATGGTGGTTTTGGGACGTTAAACCCCACATATCAATCAATTAATGAGCTACATGCCATGCATGCAATCACGTGTAACTCATTACTGCATGTTTGTCATCCACGCACACACAATCCCGTATACAGCGTCTTGCTAATCAAATAACCAAGGAGGCTTCCCGATGTGTGCGTGATGTGCTTTACGCTAATCATGACATGCATGAAGTGTCATCCATGTTTGTTATACACCCAGGTTTTGTCATGCACATTCTGGTACACAGCAAAGTAATAGAATGATCCCCGCGATATCGCGGTGACATTTTTATGTCACAACATGCATTGCATGCATGTAATTCCATTCAATGCGATAGAATGCCATCTATTCATGAGCGCCCACACGCACGCACGCACACACGTTTGTGTGAGTGTGAGGTCACCTGAGCTCCCGATTACTTGACACTTGTAAAATTGGTGTCAATGTATCAATTTTGACGCTTGTCTTCAGACGTGCCATGTGCGGCGCCCATAAAGAGTGATACGCCGGCATATATGAGCGACTGCCGACGTGCACGCCTGAATGTAGAGAGTAGGGAGGGTGGCGGAGGAGGAAGAGCACGAAATGTGAGCATAGGGGTGAGTGGTGGGGGGGGGGGGGGAGTGGAAGAAGGCAGGGTTTTTTCAGATGTGGCCGAGGGGCCACCAAGAGAGGCAACGTAACGAGGCAGGGTGCTGCATCCTGAGCCCGGTCCCCTTGCTCGGCCCCGGGGCAGCTGCGCCTAATGCTCGCCACGATTTGCACAAATGACTGCGAGGGGCGTCCCGGTCGAGCTTCTCACGCAGGCAAGGCCTGCGCGTTTCGGGCGCAGATGACGCGCTTTCTGTTGCTGCTGCCGCTGCCACGGTGCGCGTCGCGCCGCGGACCCGTGTTTATACCGCAGGGCCAGATTCATTCGTGCCACCAAGCGCCAGGCAGCGAGAGCACCGTTCCTGCTTCTCCCGCGGGCACCGCCAACTTAATTGGCTCGGAGATGAAAAAGATGTGCCGGCCGCACAGTATACGGCACACAGAACGCCTTCTTGCGACAACGAGCCTCTCGAGCCGCGGTCGCCGTACAAACAAAAAACAGGGGCACGGCCCCGGCGAGCTGCCCCGGAAAAACATTGCCAGGACGGCGGCTTGGCCGCACATTGCACCAGGACCCGCCTCCGCCGCACCCGCTGGTTGTGATCAAGGGTCGCTACGTTCGGCCGTTATCAGCCGTACTTGCTTGCGAGCTCTGCGCAACCGAACAGAGCTGCAGTGTAAGAGCGCACACTCCAACGACATTTGTATTAACTCTCGCGGAACACGAAGGGCGACGGAACTGACTTAATTGCCACTACCATCACATGACTAGGCGTACGGCACGTTGGACCTGGTGGTAATTGCGGCCAATTTTATACCTGCTGCGTGGTAACATCAGTAGATAATACTGCCACCTCACGCAATTATTATTGACTATGCTTTTCACGGTATGGTATGTCTTTTAACATGCAACTGTATATAAGAGCCGCAAGTTGAAGCCTATTCAATAATTAGTACAAGCGATTCCCCGTGTGAATCGCCAAAAAATCGCTTATCATCAGATATGGTTGAGTATTAGGCCTGCTTATACATGACTGGCAAGAGTCAATCGCGTGGCACCAAAGGCATGCTCAGAAGGTCAAATAAAGTTGAAAATGCATCAGAAGATCCATAAAACATTATGATTGTAAGGTTTGCTTTTCAATTTTTGTGGCCAAAGCAAAGCTGTATGAGTCTAATCAAGACATGAGCCATTTCGAAAGATACCAGTCTGGGTGCTGCATGTATTTTGGCCTTATGGTGCAATGTAGAAGTATTTGTGGTTAAAGGTGGTGAAGCAGCAATCTATATGCTTTCCGCTACTTTATCAAACACACACGGACACGCAGAAATGGAACACAGAGCGACACGTAACTCACTTGCTGGATTTCGGGCCGACCGATCGTGCGCTTGCGATCTCCGGCGTCAGCGTGGCTCTGGCCGACTGGGCTCGCCCTACGTCACCTCCTGCCGCCGACGACCTTCGACGACAGTGTAGCTCTGACTTACTGGACTATCGCCATCCACCGGCGCCGAAAGGAGCTCTCGCAGGTGTGCCCCGTCCTCGGACTCCAGTGACCGGGCTCCCATCTTTCCTATCTCTTCTATCCCCTCAGTTTGTCCTCGCTCACTCTGGCTTACCACCTCACGTCTCTTCCTCTCTTCTCCTTCTTCCGCTTTCCTACATCTTTACTCCTATCCTTTTTTGTCCCTCCTCACCCCCATCCCTCGTGAGCTACTGTGACGGTGTCGCTCATTGAAGCAGACAATAACGGGGCTCACTTTTTTCTTCTTTTCTCTTTTAAGAATCACTTCTCTAACATGTGCAAGAACTGATGTGCCACTACCAATGCGATAACGTTTGTTTAACTTCGGACGTGATGATTATGGCATGCGTTTATTTATTTATTTATTTATTTGACAATACTACTAACTTCAGGTGGAGTCATTGCAGAGTGGGGTTACAATCAAGAATGACGCATAGAAAATTTTAGGGAATACAGTATAGTGAAAAAATGAAGACAGCGCAAAGCAAAAGACTAACAATTTGTGAAGCAAAAGAGGAGCACAATGTATATTGATAAAAAGAAGCAAAAGAAAAAAGACCCAAAACAAAAACATACTACCCATTCAAGTTAAAATATAAGGTAATAGGCATGTAATGTATAAGAATAGAACTTCACATAATCGACTGTCAAGTAAAAAGTCGAACATTCCTATACTGTTGGTTTTAACGGTGGGTGCATCTAGGGCATTCCACTCACCGATTGTTTGCGGAAAAAAGGAATACTTAAAAGAATTAAAGGCCATTTGATATGGAGTGACTGAAAAACAATGTTGCAGTCTGGTATCGCAACCTGTTGAAAAATGAACGTATTTGAATATACTGCCATTAAGATGACCTTTAACTTTTTTAAACATAAAACGCAATCGTGCGAATTCGTTCCTCTCCGAAGTGTGTTTCAGATTAGCCTTAGCCATTAAGCCTGAGACCTAGATCCTATCGTAGCGATTAAAAATTAATCTTATGGCTTTGTGTAATATCCTTTCTAGCTTATAATATTATATTAGGTAAAGGGATCTCAAACAATATTATCGTACTCTGGAACAGGTAAGGCGAGTGTTTTAAATGCTATAAGTTTAAATGCTATTCAGGGACGTCTTCTGTATAAGTATAAATGCTATTCAGGGACGTCTTCTGAAAAACAAACCCTGTAAGTGGAGTACCTAACTGAGAATAACATGCTTGCATAGAAATTGGCCGGAATTGATAACAGTTGCCTTCCTGCTGCCATGTGCCTAATAAAAAAAACACAACCTTCTTATTCTTTGCAGGCCCCTCAAATAACTAAGTCATATGAAGAATGTATGCTTGCTGGAACTCCGTCTCTGAATTTGAAACTAGCATGCTGAGAGTCAAAATCTGGTAATGAGTATTTTGAAACAAAACCAGTATAGGAGAAAAGAAAAAAAAAAGTCAGATTGTTTTCCAATACGGGTACTCTTGTCAGGATGCGATACATATATTGCTTCCTGACAAATCTGAGAGTGTGCCTATAGGCACACTCAGATTTGGGTGGACGTTAAAGAACCCAAGGAAGTCGAAATTTTCGGTGCCTTCTACTACGGCGTCTTTCAAAATCATGTGGTAGTTTCGAGACGTTAAACCCCACATATCAATCATCAATCATCATATAGAGCACACTACGGCAGGTGTGTCGCTGGAAGATACCAGTACATGCTTTGTGAATGTTTACTGTATACATTAATACTGCACCGGAATTATCAATAGTACCAGGCAAATGACTGCCAAGGAAACATAGTGCATTTATTGTCTTAATGCAAAGAATTTCAAGATTTACTTTGAGTTTGGTGTGACCATTCTTCAGCGATTGTTCTTCGCCGTATTATTTAGAAATTATGTTTGTGTATATCTTTTTGATGCCGTGTCGTTGAGTTGTTACACTTATGAAAACAAAAGAGCTCAACTTATTACAGCACGTCCACCCTATACTTCTTGTATATATATATATATATATATATATATATATATATATATATATATATATATATATATATATATATATATATATATATATAATGCTTGTTGATGAGCACGTGCTCTCTTGACAAAAGCGCCACACATTTCAAAGATGTTCGTGCAGGCCACCCGGCATCAAAGAAAAAAAAACTGCGTTTGTGGCCTCGTGGACTGACGAATGTTTCTGACGGTGTTGTACCAATGCCTGCGTGGGCAGCGGCCGATTGTGCAGTTGCTGGCAAGCGTTGCGAAGACAATGTAGTGGTCAAATGAAAACGATACTTGCACCCACTGACTATAGGAAGATGTCATGCTGACACAGGCCAAGGAACCTTGCCTAAGTAGAAAAATAAAAGTAATACAATAGGGTAGACGTGCATGTAACAAGTTGAGCCCCTTTGTTTTAATAAAGGTAACAACTCAACGACACGGCGTCAAAAGATACACACAAAATTAATTTCTAAATAATATGTGACGATGAACAATCACTGAACAATGGCCACACCAAACTCAAACTAAATAGTCACAAAAAGAGTCAAATAGTCACATTGGAAATGGTTCGCTTTGTGGCGCGTCGCGCGTAGAAGAACTCGAGGTCGCTGGTTGGACGCCGCGCTGCAGAACGTTTCTTTCACGTTTTTTTAAGAAGATAGTCTTTCTTGGGGTACTTCAACGCAAAAACTTTAAACTTTGGTCTGTCTGTCTGTCTGTCTGTCTGTCTGTACAATTGTCTGTTTGTCCAACGTAACGATACCCCAAACGGCCAACCCCATCCGCAGCACCCACCAATAATGCTCAAGTTTAAGCGTTCAGACTTGTGTGACTGACAATTGAAGAATAATTATGGCACATATCTTGGGCACCATAACAACACGTCATTATTCTGTATGTGTGTCTTTATACTAGGGAAGGCATACATAAATAATTCTAAGGACCGTAGCGTTTATCACGCTGCGCTGACAATGCAACGCTATGCTCAAAAAGGCAAGTGTTACCAACGATTTGCTAAGACGACACGGTGGCGGCACCTTTGACATACTTCGGTTCCCATTTCCTCAGCGTGTAGTAGCCAATCTCACGCTTTTTTGATTGGTGAACATTCTTGCCATTTGCCTTTGCTGTTTGTTCTAATTACAACTTAGATAACTAAACGAGCCGGAACCAAATTAACGAACATTTTCGATACTAACTCCTACCTAATGGCTTCACTAATTGAGTTTGGCATCCGGATTGGTAGAAATTAAATTTTACGAAGAACTTTGTGGTAAGACGTTTTTTTATACAAGCTTAGATATCTAGTCGTTGTTTGCACAACTTATTGCGCTGCGATACGTGAAAGTGAACGAACACCGTGTTTCCGGGTGATAGTGAGCAGTGTGGGCGGGCAGTACTCTCGTCTTAACGTGTGTCGGATGTAGCCTATTTCGTTGGTTGCGACGAGTGCCTTGGCAGAGTACACTCTTACTCGCCATTTGCGCGGAGACAAGTCCTTGTGTGAAGGCGAGTCTTGGTGCTCGCTATCTCCCCGCGCTTATTTTTATCGCAGCATATTCTGCAGAAAGCAATATGCTTGTTTAGCTATCGTGAGAGGCTGTGAGTACTTCTTTCAGCCAAGAGCATTACAATTTACAATTTACGCTGCGACGGAGGTACGGCGGTAAAAGCTCGCGCTAAATCACCACAAGACTCGCAACAACCCTTTCTTTCATCTTGTTGTTTGTTCTTTCTCGCAAGAAATTTCGCTATTCCACCAAAGCGGCGAAACTAAACTGCAACCTCAGCGGCCCACTTCATTCAAGCAGCCCTGTGGAATCAAGATGCAGTCAGGTTTCACTTTTTTCCCCTCTTCGTAGTAGCATTCTGCAGATTAGAGCAAAGGCCAGGAAAATAAAGAAAACTTCAAGCACGTGCAGCATCGATTAGAAGGCGACGCACGCCTTCGGCAGTTCTCCGGGATGGCGTTGACTGACTCGCAGCATCCGAGATCCTGCCTTGGTGGCGATAAGAAAGGGCAAAAACGCCGCTCGGCGCGCGAGGCGTTTGTGTCGTCCTTCTTCCGCGCTGGGCCCTGCTGCTCATTGTTCGTTCGCCCATCGCCCGGCTGAGCGCCCACCGTCTTTATCCGCCAAATCCGGAGGAGGAAAGGCATCGCTAGGGGAGCAAGTTTCTTTCGGGACATCTCTCTCGGCGGGTGCGCCGCCGCCTTTGGAGGCACGAACGGGGAGAGATAGCGGGGCCTCCGGGTCCCGCTATAAATACCGCCGCCACTTTAATCTCTGGGCCGCATCTGAGGCAGGGCCAAAAAGCCCTATCGATCACAGCCGGCACAATCAACTGCGCGCCCACCACTGCCACCGCTACGAGGCACACACGGCCCCTGAATGGGCTCCCGCGATCTCCCCTCTCCGGCCGCCAACGCCGAACTCAAAGGCCCACCTGCTGTGCACGCGCGGGGCTCAGTGCGCCGATTCTTTGCGCAGAGAGGATGTGCCTCTCCGAGGGGACGGTTTCGCCCGCGAACCACGAGATTACTGATGGCTCGCGCGCGAAACAGTAGCGTTTGATTACGCGCTCGCAGGCGGCGTTGGCGCTGTAAACAATATGCACGCGTTCTTATTTGCCGTCCTTGCGTACGGAACGAGCCGGGAAAGACGTGGTCGGAGTTGCCCCGCATTCGCAGATAAAGGAGCGTTTATCGCACACCGTCTTAACGAGATGTGTGGGACGAAGCCGTAGAAAAGAAAGTGGGTGCATTACACTTGCTTCTAGCCTTCCCGCTCACAACCTGTATGGGGCGCGCTCATCTGTTAATATTTCAGCTGCCTGAAACTATTGCACGGCCCGTTATCGCCTAAAGCATTAGCGCTGTATACACACACACACCGGCGTCGCCGCCATCAATCATCGGCCCCGACTTCTGCTGTCGGCAGCTGTTCACACTCTCCTCCCGCATCGATTCCGATTCGGCCTCCTCCTTGGTCGCAATTTTCTCGCTAAAGCCCAGCCATGAGCGCAGGTCCAAACAGGAAATTACGACCCACGCAGCGCCGTTCGTTCCGAATCGAACCTCGCGTAATCGAAACCGTACACCAGTCACTGCGTCCGAGTGCGATCGCTCGCCATTTCTCTGCCGAGATTACGGAGGCGTTGATCCCGGAGTGAACAAATAGGAGCTGCCTGGCTGGCCGGACGCGGCGTGATTACTTCGACGTGCGCCCAGCCTCAACGGCGCACCTTTGTCCGAAAAAAAAGGAAAAAAGAAAGCGCCCAGAGTTGCAACTTCCCTCTCTCTTTGCTGCACAAGCTGTATAGTTGGCGATCGCCAAATTTTTGACATTGCGGCGCACCAAGCTTTGGCACACTTGATTCGCAGGTCGCCTTATAGTAGAAAGGGCTGTCGATCAATGTTTAATAATGATAATAATAATAAAGAGTATACTGGCTCATTGCTGCAATAGGAATTTGTGGTTGACCTATGTAAATATGACACTACCGAATATCCGTATTATTTATAGTGCCACTCATGGGGGAAAATGCGCAAGTGGTGCCTGCCGGAAGCCTTCGAAGAAAACTCTCTGCGTAGCCAAAACCCCGTGGAGAGAAGTCTACGAAAAAGAGAACGGGAGGTGTATGCGCCTCGAGACCTGTTCGCACGTGCACGAACGGTGTATTGTCGCCTTTGATAATGTTTCTTCGCCCGGGTGCTCGTAAAATTCGCACAGAGGCTAATAATAATATCTGGGGGTTTGACGTCCCAAAAGCACGGTATGATTATGAGAGGCGCCGTAGTGAAGGGCTTCGGAAATTTCCACCACCCAGTGTTCTTAGCGTGCGCTCGCATCGCACAGTGCACGAGCTTCTACCATTTCGCCTCTATCGAAATGCAACCGCTGCGGCCAGGAGCAAACCAGCAACCTTCGGGTTTCACACAGAGGCTGTTACTTGCGACGGAGGCGTCGTCAGTGCATGCTGCCCATGCCGCTAAATTTTAACCATATAAAAACCCGGCAACCTGGCTCTTGCGTAATCAAATATCATAGATAATCACCATGCTACTCAGCCAACAAAGCGAGTGAACATTCGTACACGTGGTCGGTGGTGTTCTACAGAACGTTGCAAAGGCATTTCGCAATGCTTTAAAGGCACGAAAATAGTCCTCGCTTTGAGCATAATGCCGCCCGTAAGCGTGGGCGACGGGCGGGTACATCAAATTCGAACCGCAGTGTCTGTCGTTGAGAAAACGTTTGCATTTGAAGCAGAGCCTTGCTTAAGCGAATCCAATGATTACTGTGAAAGTATAGCATGCTATTTTACATATTTATCTAGATGTGAAGCAGCTTATGCTAGGGGCTGTGTCCATCCCTCGGAGACAGTGCGCTCCCCCCTGCGCATGCTCCAACTCTCCCCCCTCTGCACAAGGAGGTGAGAGGAGATGAGGTGTAGGAGGTGGCAGAGTTCCGCCTCCGCTTCGTTTCTCTGCTCTCGTTTATTTCTCCGTTACAGCTGTGCGCTCGTGTATAATGCTGCACGCATTCGCTCCGTTGCTCTCTCTATCAGCACTGGGTGTTCACTTTGCGGCACACACAAGGTAATACACACAAAAAGGCGGGGGTAATATAACCGGTACACAACATGCACGCAACTCTGCATGCAAATGAAACATACACGGAAACATACAAGAGGAAACAACAAATGGAAACGAAAGTTAACACCAGCGCTCCTTCGCGTCCCCACATGATCTCCTTTAGAGGAAAATCGGGTAATGTTCTTCTTTCTTACTTTTATCAAGGTGTGCTTTTCACGTAAAACTAACGCCGCACATGTTGGTAGATTATCCATATTGAATCCCGGCTGCGGCGGCTGCATTTCCGATGGAGGCGGAAATGTTGTAGGCCCGTGTGCTCAGATTTGGGTGCACGTTAAAGAACCCCAGGTGGTCTAAATTTCCGGAGCCCTCCACTACGGCGTCTCTCATAATCATATAGTGGTTTTGGGACGTTAAACCCCACATATCAATCAATCAGATTATCCATATTGCCTGCCGTTGTCCAGCGCCTGTTCATTAGAGTTGCCGACCCCGTAAAGCACTCATCGAGTTTTTTTAGGGGCTTGCTCACCAAGCTTCTCAAGTCCCTTGGCGTGTACGCTAGTGCAGTGTACCCACCAGCCGCCAACCATAACTTTCATGACCTAGGGAAGCATCCACTATACCACTTCACCATTCGTCATTCTGCTGATAAGCGATATGTCCACTACACATCTGTAAGGCATTGTGTGCACTTTGTGCTGCGAAAAAGGCTCGTCGACAGGCGGACTCCGATGCGAGAGCCCGTGAAGCAGAGGCGGCGCGCAAACGGCGGCAAGAGAACCTTGAATCGGGACCTGTATCGACATTGCCTGCTCCAACTTTCAACTAAAACCTCCAATTCAAGATCCTTGCATCACATACTTCACCAACCACGAAATTGTCATCTTCAAAGTAAAACGGGTCCAACAGCTTTTTAATAAGTCATGTAAATCTTGTATGTATTTGCATTGATGTGTAAATTATTGCATCTTGTGTATATACAGGGTGTTTTAAGAAATGTGTCTAATATTCTTAAAAAATTAGGAAAAGGCCCTATTTGCTCGCAGTCTTCGCAGTTGCTTTTTCTGTCGCAGCAGAATAATTAGAGGGCTTAACTGCATCACTTGTAACAGTAATTACGAAAGTTAAACTAATTAACTTTCTAATTAGTGTAAATAGGCAGTTTAGTCAAACAGAAGAATACAAGTCCTTCATGCGAAGAACCCATTACCGCTTTGAGATTTTGGAAAAACGGCCTGTAGTAATAACTGAAAATTAATAAAATTTTCTGGAATTCTGCGTCGAAACCGAAAGCAAAGAACCTATGAGCGCAACAAGCAGATGACTACAATAACGTCACAATAAAAAACAGCGGTTACAGGGGTGCAGTTTTCCCCCGTTCGATAACGTATGTGCGTCATGCGTGATGTATTTGCAAGCGTAGCCCACACACCCACACAAGGAAGTCGGTTGATGGCTGATTTAACAGCGCTCTCTCATTTCGGACATCTCACAATTATGGCAGTTGCGCACTTTCGGGTTTCGGTTTCGCCGCAGAATTAAGAGAAATTCATTAATTCAGATTTATTACTAAAGACCACTTTTCCAAAATCTCGAAGCGGCAATGGGTTTTTCACATGAAGCACTTCAATTCTCCCATTTCATTTAACTGCCTTACTCAACTAATTAAGTGGTAATTATTATAACTTTATTAATTTCTAGTAAAAATAATGTCTTCAACCATTTCGAGATGTCTGCCACTACAGAAAAAACAACTTTGAAGACAGTGGGCAAATAACGCCTATTCGTGATTTTTTTACAAATATTGTACACAATTCTTGAAGCACCCTGTATTAGTGTATATATTTGCATTGACATGTAAATAATACAGCATTGTGTATGTAACTGTTTATACAATCACCCCTATATCAACGTGTCACGTCTTTATATGATCCTAGAAGACTTTTACGGAGGATTCACGAGTTCTTCCGATCAGTTCTGAGCAAGCTCCTCCATCATGCAATCCACTTCGTGGAGATGGCCTGATGTTTTTTTTTTTGCTTTGTAAACGCCTCTTAACATAGAATTTGCGCAGTTCTTCAAGACAATGCTATCGCTTGAGTATATTACACTTTCACAAGAGATTCTAAAACTTTGAAAATAAAGAGATGACAATCTTCAATGGAATGCGTTGTCGGCAGACAAAGCACTCCTTAATACGAACATCGGGCAGTGAAAAGTGCACGCATATATTTCCACAATGCTATACGGTGAATTACGGTTTCAATGTTTTAGCTGAAAGCATAAGGTATACGGCATGTCCGTGTGACACTCTCGGGCAGTCACATTGTATATCGAGGAGTACTGAAGTGTCACCATACTGTAGAACACCAACGCGGGCATATTACTACCGAGACTTATCGCAGTAAAAATGCATATGATGGAGATAACGATGTGTTAATGAACACTCCTCAGAACATGTCACGTCTTCATACACTCTCCACCGATCAGGTAAATTTTCTCTTTGGCGTGAATAACAATAAACTAACTGCTAGTTTTGCGCAGCAATACTTCCTATGAGGGGTACGCCAGAAAACTAAATATTGTTCAGAGGTACTACTCAGGAAAGAACTAGACAAGTTTGGGGAGCTTGCTTGTCCAAAAAATGATTTGTGGGTTTCCAGCACGATGGTTACCTCTTACTGGAAATTTCGGGAATACAACTATATCAATATCATGCAAGTAAATAAAGGCTCTGAACTCAAAATCGATTGCAGTCTGCGCTACGCGCACTTGCGCATTCCGGCGTAATCGAAGACAAGCTCTCAACACATGCATAAATTAAAAACAAATAAACAAACAAAGATCACCCAGACGCTAATATAGCATGCTAGACGGGTAGCTAAAAGACAAAAGAACGCAACAGCTTCCGAAGTTTGATTCGCTCATTCAGGGACCACATACCTTAGTTGGTAAATTGATTGAACGCACACATTTGCCGTATGTCTCAGTATAATCCGCACATAAACCGTTGGTCATTGCTTCTTAACGAATTCATTTTGCATCGTGATATAACAGCTAAGATCCCACACATTCACTCCTTTATATCTTCAAATATGGTTGAAATTTGGTATACGAGCAGGAAGAGCACCGTGATGACCTTGAAACATGGCCTCCGCGTCATTTGATTTGTTCCCGCAATATATGACTGGCTTTGGGTATTGTTTCTCCTGCCCTGCTACATTTCGGCGAAGATCAAAGCACAGAACGAAAAAAATTGTAGTAATTGTGGGCATTCATTACCTCTTATAATCACTACATTTAGATGCTACTTAAAAACATTTCGTAAGCGCCAGTGGTGAAAATTGCCGCAATTCAACACTGTCGTGCCTGTCGCAGTTGAAGTTAGCTCTAACGTGAAAGAACAATTTACGTCAGAGTGAAATCTCAATGTATGACAACATTTAAACGACAATGTTATTAACAACAGTGCCCTACTTACCGAGAAATTGAGGTAAATGCACAAGAACGCATGCGCCGCAGTTGGAAATTCTCAAAATGACACCGATGACATCATAGGCACCACCTAGAATTGATCACTAGTAACCGATCTATCTGCACTAAATAAAGAACCTTCCGTGCATCACGACACGCAATAAAATGCTGCTTGTTCATTTCTGTTTGATACATCGAAAAAAGAACCACCGGACGTCACTATGGCGAATGGCGCGAGTGCTTCAACAATTCAATTTTCGCGTAGCTACACTGAACAGGTGGTGCCATCTAGTGGGGCGCAGCTGAACCAAAAAACGTCTCCAAGCTCGGAGCCAGAGCCGCAAAATTGATCAATGGCCGTCGTTGCTCTCGCTGCTTTCTGTCTGCTGCTACTAGCGCAGTAAAACCGGGCAACGTTGTACACGGCAACAATGACGTGAGTTGGTCCGGTCAGTCCGCTTCTTGAGGCGGGTAAATTGAAGTGCGCTTACCCGATGCGGACCACTAAAACGTGGTTTTATTTCAAAATACATAGGCCCTTCCTTGGCACAAAAGCAACACTACCAGTTTTCTGCACCGCTATTTCAACAATCAATGTGGCCTTTGGTGTCCCTTTAAGAAGGCGTTGTATATTCGTATCAGAGGCAGATGTGAAAATCAAAAGCGAATAGTTTTCCACCAAAAAGTTTGTTTTCAATGGCATGCCGTTAAAATTATTATTAGTTTGTCACAATGAATAGCGACATGAAGTGTAAAATTATTTGATTGATATGTAGGATTTAACGTCTCAAAACCACCATATGATTGCGAGAGATGCCGAAATGTAGGGCTCCAGAAATTTCGACCACCTGGGAATATTTGAGGTGCACCCAAATCTGAGCACACGGGCCTACATAATTTTCGCCTCCATCGAAAATGCCGCTGCCGCAACCGGGATTCGATCCCGCGATCTGCGGGTTAGCAGGCGAGTATAGCCACTAGACCACCGCGACGGGAGAGAGTAAAATTGATTTGCCTACATATGTAAACTACTTATTATCATATATGTTAACTAATACTATATCTAAGAAACTACTACTGGTATTTCTACTGCTAATACTAATTGAGACGTTTCATTCATATAGACAGTTTCCCATAGCTATAGGGGTTTGAGAATGGTGAAATAGATATTGATTACGCGCTTATCAATTTAATATAATTTAATCAACTACCCTGCTTTACCTAATCAAACTAATTAAAGTAATAGCAGGACATCGCATAAATTATGCTAAAATATGACAGTTCTCTGCCTGCTGTAAATAGAATCCACTGACCACTGCTGCCACGCGGCAGCCTAAGCATGTATAAGATAAATTAACTTCGGTTGCACTAAAGTTCAGCTATGGTTATATTGAGGTCACTTTTTTTTTCATTTTCATTCTTCCATCGTTAAGCCAATAAACGGTATCAATGCTTTATGAAATTGAAATACCCCGTTTCTTGACCTTTACAATCAAGGGAACAGAATTCCTCAATAATTATTCCGTAAGAACGAGTGTTCTACTCTGCAGTAACCAATGGAGAAATGAAAAATAAACGTTTGGGTTCCATGAAAAATCAACAACTATTCGTCGCGGCTCCAACTATATCCACAGCTTCTAGTCGTTAAGTTGAGCTACGTATAGCTAGCCTGTCATAAGCATTAACTTGCTACACATACAGGAATGCGCAACGAACGGACTGTTACAGCCGACATCGAGACTATTATAGTTGCTTAGGAAAATCAAGAGCTACGCACATGACTTCGCCGAATAGCGTTGGGAATGAAGGAACTCGATAGCAGTGACAGAAAATGTGACTGTATCGTGGTTCCTTTTAGTGACGCTTCAAATATCTTGCTGTGGTCCTGCGAATGGACACGATCCTTACAGTGGGCTTTGCCGCATGTTCCCAGAAGAAAAAAAGAAGCAACTTAGTCTAGCCAACATTTAACGAAACACGAGCAGAATCTATAGGAGCGGGAGAAGCATTCGGTGTTGTGATTTGAGACACCCGTTCTCGCTTACGCTAGGTCCGGAACGTCTTATCAAAGCGGACAGCCTGCTATCCTCTTCCGGTCGTGCTTTTAGGTCGAGACGAAGTGCTCCAGGGTTTCCAGAAGGCCATATAATGCCGGACTCACATGCGTCCTAGTACTCGACGCCCCTGAGAAAACAGGCGATGTGTAGTCGGCCAAAAGCAGTGTTTCCAGCACACTCAAGTGTGGTCTGTTTCAAGCCTGTCTATTCAGCGAGGAAAAAAGAGCTGCCGGAGAAACTGACCCAATTTACACAGCAAATGAGAGAGATGATGACAGACGTCTATCTTAAAAAAATTTAGTTTGTCGAAAACACTAAAAAAGGGCCACATTAGTAAGAACAGAGATGTACAGAATGATGGTTTTCCTAAAATTCAGCACTGAGAGTTACGTGAAGAACACTTTTGCCTGTAGTTAAGCATCCAGGGGGGGGGGGGGGGGGGGCGGGGGCAACCTGAGGTAATAATTATTGCTTTCAGCAGCCCTTCAACCTAAGATTTGATGGCGAAATTTTTAGCGACGACAGTAAGCGGTCACGTTTGGAAAGAAAAGTTTTATTTATATGGGGGGTATAACGTCCCAAAGCACCATTTCATTAGGAGAAACGCCATAGCAGAATGCCCAACCACGGTGGTCTAGTGGCTAAGGTATTCGGCTGCTTACCCGCAGGTCACAGGATCGAATCGCGGCTGCGGCGCCTGAATTTTTGACGGAAGCGAAAAAGCTTTAGGCCCGTGCGCTCAGATTTAGGGGCATGTTAAAGAACCAGTGTAAGAAAAGTTAGGGGCTGTCGTATTTCAACCCACTTCTAACCAACGGAATTCCTCGAACACGCCCGTGCCGCGAAATGTTTGGCGGCAAACTTCAATTGCAGTTTGGCTGATTACGCATGCAAAAAAATGAGAACAGGATGAAAGCTCCTTGATGTGACGCGGCAGCTGCGTACTGTGTTTAATCTGACAAAAGGTCGATGGCCAGGCAAAGATGACTACGGTGACACTCTTACTACCAGATGAATGAGAATTAGTAGTTAGGAACAAAATTTGTGGACTTTGGCCCTTTGTACCTAATGCGCTATCTAAACAAATAATAATGATTAAGATAACAAATCATAGACAGAAGGAGAGCAACTGAGACAAATCTCTCTGACACAAGGCACAACCCAAGCATCTTAGTGTGAAACCCAGATATTTATTTTGGGACTAGAAAAAAAGAAGAGGAAGAGACCGAGTGTGAAGCAAAGAAACTTTTGTGGCTTTTATACCGTTACGCTTGATACAGACTGGCATGCTGGAGTGGGACCTTCACAAACTGTGTTCGTTTTCCCCACTTTTCGCGATTCAGACGAGGGTACGCGAACACAAAAACGAGCGGAAAGAAGATTGCCCTGACTCACGCATATCGCAATTTCCTGCAAAAAAAAAAAAAGTAAAGCTGCAGTTGCAGGCGGGACACTCTGTGGCTCTCCACTCAATTGTGCTGCATTCGCTGCCGATGTTTTCAGAGGTACGGCACCCACCGAGCTGCTGCCTAAAATTGCCGAGCACGCCACGAGGGAGAAGGAAGAGCGGCACTCTCTTGAGCAAACATGGCTGCCTCAGCCGGGCGCAAAGCAACGCTCGCAGAACGTGCCCTGCATCCTCATCGGCGCCCCGCGTGGGCGTCCACGCGGCGTGGCTGGCCTCTGTCACCGATGAATTCCTCTCCCATCGGTACCACGCATTCCTTCTGCTGAACGCACGAGAAGGTGCGTGGAATCGGTACTCAATGCCATTTGGTTTTCTCTCTAGCAACTTGGCAGTGACAGAGCTGGCTGCGCGGTTATGGATAGGCTCAAGTTTATCAATAAGACAAGAGGTGTCGGGATCTGGTGCATCACGATCATACTCAAGATTCGGATGAACATTCATGGTAAAAAGTTGCTCTTTAAACGATTTTGGGGGCATCGTGAAAACTATATTTAATAAGGATAAGCATCGCGAACGACTTTAACGTGACATGTTCATGTGTCTAGTCCAGGTCAGATTTTCTGCAAAGTAAACCCCAAGGTATTTCTAATGTTGAACCAGTTCAAGTAATATAGGATCCAAATAATAGTCTGATCTGACGGGGAAACGTTTGCACGTGAAATATGTAAGCTGACATTTAGCCCTGTTCAAAGACATGCACCATTTGTAACACCAACCTTGAATTGAGTTTAGATCGGTTTAAAGACTCTTAACATCGCATTCGTTTGTTATGTTCTTATAAATGACCCAGTTGTCTGCATATAATCTGGCTTTGCATTGTAGACCCTGTACGACGTGATTAATATAAATTAGAAATAATAAAGGTTCTCAAACAAATTCCTGGGGCAAGTCAGAGGTAACGGTTGTTTTAGTTGATCTGACACAATTATTCAAAACATGTTGCATTTTTTCGGAGAGATAATTTTTATCCAATCTATTATATGAGGATGAATACAGAGGGGCGATAATTCATACAATAACAAATTATGGGAAACAGTATCAAAAGCATTTTAAAAATAAAAAATGCAGACCACTTGAAATTCAGATTCACAGGAGCAAAATAGATCATGGCGAAATTCAACCAATACTGTTGTGCAGGACAAGCCGGTCCTTAAACCATATTAAGCGTATAAAAAAAAGGTACTTTTTGGAGGCGTTTAATCACAGCACTGTAAGGTATATGTTCTAATGTTTTGCAGCAAACATATGTTAGCGGCGTTAGCCTGTAGTTCTGCATCGAATGTTTGGGACCACCTTTATGAATAGGAACAACTGCTGCTTTCCGTTCAGTTGGAACTCAACTGCTGGTAGAGACGTATTGTAGAAGACGACTAAGAAATTAGCGATTTCCTGAGAGCATGCTTCGATTGCATTGGTTGGTACGCCATCAAGACATACAGATGATTTGTTTTTAGGTTACTAAACAGCTTAGGAACGCCACTTTACATGGCAGTAACCATAGGCATATTTTAGTAGGGTAAATCTGACCTTTCAGGAAGTTGATTAGTGCACATGTTAAAACACACTGATTTAAAATAAGCTATAAATGCACAAGCCTTCTCGTAATCATCAAACTGATATGCCCGGGGAGGGGTTGAGGCTGCCACCCAGGATCCGGCGAAGGACGACTCTTGCGACGCGTCTCACGAACAAGTAGAAGATGCGTTTAGTTTACATATTTGCAAGAGAAGTACATTGCAACGAGAGCGTACAGACGCGCCTTTCCATCACAAGGGCCCAGAGCGCACTCGAGACGAGCGGGCCAGCGAAGTCCAGAGAGAGACGATAGTTATAGCGCGAGAACAAAACGACGACATAGAGTCGTCGTTTTGTTCTCGCGCTATAACTATCGTCATGCCATACCAACTAGCCCAAGCTGCCACACTTCCATAGAGAGAGCTCAGCGCACTCCCGACACGCCCCTTTTATAGCCGTCCGTGCACGCGCTAGACGCCGACTGCGTACAGCAGGCCTGCCGATGCGCGTTCCTCGCAGCGCGCCAAGAGATTTCCCGCGTTCCTGTGGAACGCGGACAGCGTATGGCAGGTACGCCGATGAGCGTCCCCTGACATGCCGGTTCCTTGTATTGCCGGTTATGACAAAACACTGTTTATCAATCACTAATAGATTAGGTATCACGTCCACCTCTTTGCTATTAAATTTTAATAAATTTCTTGAAGGATTTAAGATTATCTTTGAGCCTTACGTATTTCTGTTTCTTCACTTCAATCACGCTTTATTTGTAGCCTAAGTTACGCATTTTTCCTCAAACAGTATGCATTTTTCTTAAATATGCAGCATTGAAGCTTGAGTTTTCTTGTTTACTCATGATTTGTCATTACGGCGACGACTTAGTGAAGGGGCCCTGAAACACTTGTTCAAGTAACCATGGAATGGCATCACTAAAATAGCTCATTGCCTCACGAATTCAACAACCACAAAATTTTTAACAAACCGCCCAACATGAGCAGAGTTGTAAAGATTTATCTCATGTAGCAATCACATTCTCTCTTTTCTCATTCCAACGAAAGCGCTGAAAGCTAAGGAGGTATATATGGCATGGGCAAAGAAAATACGTCACGCGCGCGCCTTCTGACCTTGCACATTTTTTTCTTTTTTTCTTCTTCCAATACGCGGCTTTCCCAGTGGGATCGTGCGCGCACGCGTGGAAAAGTCGTGGGCTCTCGCGGTGATCCCTGTAATGACCGTGTGCGCCATGTTTAAATCAGCCAATGGCGGATAGATGGCCTTCTACGAGTGATTCTCGGGTGCCTCCATTATTTGTCGAGAGAAAAAAAACAAGTTTTGGATGACTTTGATAATTTATTGTCAATTCTGGGCCGCGCGCTGCGCTATATTATTCGGCTTGCGTGTTCTCGGGAGTCTCTACAAGCGATCGGCACCATTTTCTGACCATGCTCAAAAAGTGTTGCAGAGCCACTTTAACAGTTGAGAAGGGATGTATTTTTCAACTAAGGCCATCAGATTATCAACAAAAAGAGGCCACAATCAATCAATGTTGAGTAACTGGGAAAGTTCGCTAAAATCATGATATAGACGACAAATACTATTTTATTTTTAGAGCGAAAGCTGTTATGAGATCACAACTCGGGTTGCAGTTGCATATTGTCCGCCGCCGCCGCCACCGCTGTCCGTGACCACATCACGCGAAATTAGAAAAAAAATCTTGCATTAATGACACAGTGGGGCTTCAACCCGGGTCCGCTTGGTGCAGCCCAATGTTTTACCACTGAGTTACGCCGGTGCTTGTAACTGTTGTCAAACTTGCCTGAGGCAGGCATGACCTAGCACCAATGGCACAGCGGGGCTTGAACCCGGGTCTGCAGGGTGCCAGCCCAGTATTCTACCACTAAGCTACTCCGGTGCTTTTTTTCTTTAATGCATGAAATCATCACCAGTGAATCAGTGAAGAACGCACAACATACTTCATCAGAAGTCGGTGCTTTTGACTACTCAAACTTGCCTTAGGCAGGCTTGATGTCGGGTAAGCAATCGCGTTAATACGACTTATAAAACATTTTATAATAGCGAAAGAACAACCATACAGTCATCGCACAATGAGATTAGCGCAACGAGTGGGCCGTCCAATGCTCCAGCCCGCTACAAAAGCTTGTTCTCGTTTCCCTATTAGCTGTGGCGCATACCCACTTCAGCCATAATTCGTCAGCCACTGCATGGACGATTGGCACAAAATTCTTAGCAAGTGTTTAGCGGATACCACGCTTCTCAGAAGAATGACGAAAAATAGCATAGCGAATGCCGGCCTACTACCCAAAAAATTATTATTATGGCCCTATTGAATACCAAACAAGTGTGCTTGCAGTAGTTACCCATCGAGTTTTTTTGAAAAGGCTAGGAAAGGCCGCTCTTCTAGCTTTCGCTGTGACTGTGCTGCGCCTACCACACAAGCCTGACGTTGGTTTTTTTGTTGTTTTTGTTGCTATGAACGAATTGGCATTTGTCCCGCGGTATCTAATTTCTTCCAATAGTCACATGCGCCACCCTTCAGGTCTGTAAGCCTAGATTCACAGTCCTCATTAGAGCGCACACCCCGTATTGTCATCTCTCCCTATATGTGCAAGCAATGCCCCGACGTTTCATGCCTCACGCTCACGGTTAAAGAGGGCCCGAGCCGACTCAGCGTTTGCGACTATTCGAACCACATAGACGTGTACGAGATGCAGAAGGAAATCAACTGAAAAAGCGCCTCTAACGCGCAACAGAGCAGTTCTTTCATGTTCGCCGCGAGACTGGAAGCCTGTACTCCGCGGGGCCTACGGGTCACAGTCTCCCCTCGCGTCACCAGGTCGGGCACCGAGGCAATCTCCTCGGACCGCACGCACTAGCATCATCTGAGAAGCGATAAAAACGAATCGCGGCGAGGGTGAAGTCGTTTGCCCGTGAATTTGCATGAGAAACGGCGTAAGTGTAATCGATGCTCCCCGCCACCGGGTGCGGCTCATCCTGGCCTCGTATTTGCATGATAAGCGCTCTCCGACGAACGGAGACTCGGCGGTGCAGGCAATGCGGCCGACGCGCACGTGGCTATCCAGGCCCAAAAACAATGACTGTTTGCTCATAGTTATGTCGATTTCGCTTTTTTTAGACTGCAGCATTTCGTGGTGACTAAAGGTACATGCTCTCTATATAAGTGAAAAGCACCATGCACATTCTTCTTGGAGCTCTTGTGTGTAACTATTTAGCATGGCCCTGCCAAGGTGGCTGCTAGCCAGAGTTTGCAATAGTAGCATTATGCGCCAGCCAGATGTTATTTTCTCAAGATAACTTGGTGTGTATTCATTAGGCGTGGCCAACTTACAGTGCGATAAGACAGTGGGTGCTTGGTGATGTGCTGTTTGCAAAATGGGAATTCCTATTCTTGTTTATTCTTAGTGCATGGTTGCACACACGAGAATATTCGTGAAAAACATTTGACGTTTTCTTGTTTTGATGACCATGAGATAAGATATCCTCGTACCTTCTAAGGGCCTCACTGCTCAGTCACGCGCGAATAAATGAAATAACGCGATCTGTATTGCATGCTGTAGTTCTATTTTTTAATGCAGAGCTGACTGACATTTTTAATGCGAAGCTGACTGACTGACTGACACTGACATTTCTAGTTAATGAAGCGTTTATTAACTTTTTATCTACAGTTGGAGGGAAGTTTCCCGCACGGGTAAGTTGTAGAGAGTCCCAATTTGTGGCATCCTCACCTTTAGAAACGAAAAAAAAAAGATGGCTTGTAATTTGACATATAATTTTGAATCACAAGGCCCCGATGTAAGCGCCACCATAAACGAGTGTCCGGGAGGTGCAAAAGAGGTGGCTGCACTGTGACGTCACACCAAAGTCACACCAAAGCTTCCCGCTACGAAGTCTGAACGAGGGCACGTCGCCGCACAAACTGGATTAGAAAAAAATAGCAAGTCATGTGAGAAAAATACCCATTTGCACCATTCATTAATCGGATGTCGTGTGTGGTGCTCATCCGTTTCCTTCTTAAACAATATATAAGTACGTGCAAAGCACTTTTTCATCTATTGCGCTGTCTACAAGAGGGAGCGCCGCAGTGGTTGCCCGAGTTTCGCGTTGTACACCATTGTAATTTTTTTAGGAGCACCGCGCGAGCTCGGCATATGGTAGCGTCTAATATTCGAGAAAGGTAATGAGATCTGCCGAGAATGCACTAGCGCACAGAACACACCCAACTGGGAGCGCCGTCTTCTACGCTATTTACTGGAACATATATCTACGTCATCTTGGAGGAAACAGCGCCACGCTGCGGAGCACAACGTACAAATGGGCAGAGTATGCGCATGCGCGCTACGGCCAGCCAAGTGCAAGTGTTTTCGGCTGTCCTAGGCGGACTAACTTCCCGCATCGTTTTACTCTCTTGTAGTTTTTAATTTTTGATTATTTATGACTACCTTTCACAGATAATGGCCTAAAGCTATACTCTTTCGGCCTGCAGTCTAAGACACCCGCAGCTACACAGGAGCCCATTGCGCTTCATTGTACAGTTTTATTTACTTCAAGATTACATAAACATATGTTGAAGTAAACAGCATAGCAGACGGCGCTTGCAGTTCACGAGTGTTAATTGTGGGCTTGCGCATTGTTGACGGAGATTATTATTTTTCCAGACGAATAGAGTGTATCGTAATCTGCGCTCAGCACTCGCGTGATACGGTTGAAGATTTGCAAGCGTGTACATCGAAAAAAAAAATTCAAATAGCACTTTACATGCCCGCAGGATGAAAGCGGCAAGCACCGAATATCACATGCGAAAGCAAGGTGATTCGCTGGAGCAAGTGCGATTACTACTGCTTTTCACGACAAGTTATTGCCATGGCGCGTCTTCGTTCAAACTTCATTTTTTTATCACTTCATGTTCGAGTCTGACGGAACATGGCGGCCGTCTTTCTTAAGCGTCCGGTGCGTACAGTTCGATATCTTCTAGATGGGTTTCTTGCAGTTTGATTATAAATATCTCAAACTAAGAGCGACTCCTTTGATTGTGTATGTCAAATAGTGTGTATGTCAAATGTGTATGTCAAATAGTGTGACGTCCTATAATAAAAACAAGTGCTCCAATTGGTACAAAAGTTACTTAGCAATCATTAACTAATTAATTATTTTAATCCAACCTTAGCAGCGACAAAGTTTTTTTCCGTCTCAACGCAGAGTTCACATGTGAAGACGAAAGGTGGCTCACCGTCGGAGCCCTTTCACAGCATCTCTACTTAGTCTAAAGACCAAGACTATGTATACTTTCGTGAAGACGCGACAATAGCTACCAAAATGAATGAACGATGTTAGCATAACTAGCGTGAAATTGTCGGAATCCGATATAATCTGAAGGTACATTCGATTGGTTGTTTACTAAAGCACTCTGGCGAGGCACGTCACGTACACCTGGTCGAAATTGAGCGTTCTCAGTACGCTCTTTGAGAGGCGGGTTCTTTCAGAGCACCACGATCCAACTAGAACGCTGCGAGCTGCTCTGACTTTGACGTCGGAGCGCGACCGAGATCTGATCTCGTGACTCCCGCATCTCGTCTGTTTGCAATGAAATGAGCGCTGACCGTGTTTCTTCCACCGGCTCTCGACTGCTCTGGCCAGCGACTGCACGTTCGGCTCAGACACGCGATCTCTGGCTCGGATCAAAAGCGGGCTTCTCACTGCTGCAATCTGAGCCAGAGCGCGGAAGCGCCCAGACGAATTCCCTGTGAAGCTGTGTTCACTCACGTTATCTCGCGCAAGTCCTGTTTTCCGCGATCACTGATTTCCGTTGTGAACGGCAGGTTCGCGAGCATCCGTAAGTGAAAAAAAAAAAGAAAAACTCGTATGGAAGCCAACTTCTGCGGGTACTTTGAATAGCAATGATAGCGCAACGTTCTTTTTTTTTTCGCACACCTTTTTTTTTCACACACCAGCTGCAACTTACACGTGTGAGAGCACAAGCAATTCTTCAACACTTTTCATCCGATAATCATGCAAGCGAACTATATCAAAAAATCAAACACAAGCTTCATTTATCGCACCTGTCAGCTCATGCGCAGCATTGTTACTCGTTTTTTTTTTTTGAGAGCCCAATTGACAGGTTGGTGATATATGCACTACCAGCCTAAATGTGTATAATGACCACGTGATGCCTAGAAATAAACCACTCGTTGGAAGTGTAGCGTGTGTGCGTCTCCGTGTTTTCTTTTGTGTGTGTGTGTGTCCCGTTACCTTGCGCTACCAATGTCATTCAAGTATGCTGTAACAACAACTTGCAACTTTACTCTGCAGGTACGGACACTTTTTCTTGAATATTTAGGTACGGCTATAGAAACGCTAAAAGAATACGAGAAAAGCATCGCTAAAGTTGACACGCACTGCCGTGCCGCGATTGACAAGGCTGTGTGTAGCATTGCGCTTGAAAAAGCCTGAAAAAGAGCTGCCACTTTCAAGGCCAAGTCATTCGCTCGGTTGCTGTTTGCGATCGTGATGCGATGCGAAAGCAACGGTAAACCACGATTACGATTTTACGATGAAGCATGGATGAAACGTAGGGTGCCACGCTCCCAGCGTGCATAATTGCACAGTAATTCTGCACGCGCGCATTCGATCGCTAAACTGTGGTATGAGGTCAAAAAACACGCAGTCACAAAACATTTAACACCGTTGGCTATGCAGCGCACGTGATATGGCTAGTGTAGACAGTTTGCTTGAATGCCTCACTTTTATTGAAGTTTTAAAGAATATATAAGACAATATTTATCGAACCTGGGCTGTACACACCGCGGTGTTAAATGTTTTCTGGCGGCGCTGCCCTTGTAACTTCGAAGATCATGGCCACAAACTTCTGTTACGTACTTTTGTGCTCGACTCACCACGGTGGTGTAGTGGTTGAGGTACTCGGCTGCTGAACCGCAGGTCGCGGGATCAAATCCCGGCTTCGGCGGCTGCATTTCCGAAGGAGGCGGAAATGATGTAGGCCCGCGTGCTCAGATTTGGATCACGTTAAAGAACCCCAGGTATGCGAAATTTCCGGAGCCCTCCACTACGGCGTCTCTAATAATCATATGGTGGTTTTGGAACGTTAAACTCCGCGTATCAATCAATCATCGTTACTTTTGTGCTGTTGAACAGAAACGGCACAGTGCCGTTGCGCGTCGTAGCTTCGTGCGTTGATATCTTTTAACTATGAAAAAAAAAGGTATACTACAATTAGGTAGTGTGCATACGAAGGGGAGATCAATGTGATTAACGAGTGTGGCCATGATATTTCAAACATTTTAAGCTTGAATGACCACCCGCTAATATGCTCGGCACAAACAAATAAAAAAAACGGTGCAGACCAGTTTTTTGACGAAAAATAAAGAGAGAGAGAAAAAGTGACAAAAAAAGCCAGGTATGTTAACCAGGCTCAGTTGAGTTTCGAAGGTGTTATAAAGATTACGACCAGCCAGTAAAAAAAAAAAAAACAAGTGGTGCAAACTCAGAGTATTTCGTTCCCGCTCTTGATTCCGCGAAGCCAATCATAGACTTCAACGAAGGAGCGCTGTCGGCAGTGCATGTCAGAATTCTACAGCACAGATGTCTACGAACTGGCTGATTTCTGAGGTTTAGACGGCAGACGAAAGGACGCTTGGTGAAGAGACAAATGTGTTCGTCGGAGAAATGAAAGGCCCTAACTTGATACGGCAGAAAAAAACATTACTACATTAGTACGGTAGAAAACACATCTTTGACCTACAAGTATCTAGTTAAGTCATTATGGAACTGGAGCTTTTGCGCCGCTCGTACATGCCTCGAAAGTTGAAAGTACGTGCTCTCCAGCATCTTAACTTACGCAAAACGCTTTGGCTGGAAAGTCAGATGACCGCACGAGCTAGAAAACTTAAACTTTTCTTCTTTTTTGTGATTATTTGGGGGTGGGGTACGCGCCTTATTACAAGAAGTTTTACTTATTACTGAGTTTGAAAGCAGTGGTTCATTTTTTCATTTAAAGCTAAGTCTACCAATAAGACTGATTTAAACAAAGCTGCATACAATAGTTATTTATACTGAAAGCATATTTTCAAGAATAGAAGTCCTTTCTTATTATCTACCGTGGCCTATAGTTTCGCGTGTAGAGCCACGTGAGTAAGCGCAATGGTTTTTTAGCATTTTTCACCCCAGCCTCATCACTCATGAAACGTCCCTATTTGAAAGCAAAAAATCGTCGACATACTAAATTCGTTACTGAGATATTATACGGAAAAAAATTACACTTATTATATGCCCGCAAAATGCGCTGTTTGCTGTTGATTTTCAATATGCACGGAATAGGCTGCAAACGCAGACTGCTGTATTAAAGAAGGCATTTCTTGCTAACCGAAGGCCAAAGTGTTGCAGACAACGGCGTGGATATTTTTAGCTTGTGTTGTCATTCGCCATGCCCCACCTATCTTTGGACATGTTGCTACGGTGCTATTGCAAACTTACTAGATTTCAACACGCGGAACGCTTATTCGTAAAATATTCGATTTTCTGCTCATTCAGGCATACGAACTCATGGTGGCTGGGTTGGTCTAAAAAGCGGTGACATGGCTCATTTGATTCTGGCTCATGTACTTTTTTCACTTTAGTGATTACCTGCTTACAACGAATCTTGCAGTTAATACGGTACGGGTCTCGGTTCCACTCCCGTTCAGTACAGCCATTATAGTTAAACGAATAGCCAAAGCAGGCTCTACCACAAAAAGATGCTTGTTGCGGAGAAGCCAACGCTAATAAAGGCTTTTAGAGCGAAGTTTATTAACAATGAAGCAGAGTTTAACGTCCCAAAAACCACGATATGAATATGTGAGACGCCGTAGTGGAGGGATCCGAAACTTTTGACTACCTGGAGTTCTTTAACGTGCACCTAAATCTATGCACATGGGCCTCAAACATTTTTGCCACCATCGAAAATGCAGCCGCCACAGGCGGGATTCTATCCCGCGACCATCGAGTTAGCAGTCCAGTGCCATAACCGCAATACACCGCGGCGGAGCTCTAAGCTTTATTTCAATACAGCAACATTTGCCATGCATAAAGGGCGTCACTATTGGGAGGGAATACAATGTCTTTCGTTCGCACCAGACAAGGCAGTGTACGTGGCTGACCGCGTTTCTGGCATGATTTCAAGTTCGCTACCTTCGCACAGTACTAGGAATAACGGCTTTAGGTGCAAAGTTCTCGGCGTCAAAGGCAGAGTCTCGTGATTTATAACGAAATTGAAGGTATGACCCAACATTGTTCACTCGCAAATATTGCCTCTCGAATAAACCTTACTCTTGTTCTGCAAGATACATCCTGACGAATGACTTTCAGGAGGCGCTTTGTTCTTTAAAATGCGCCACGCATTTCTAATCAAGAAACGCACTTTTTTCTCCCTCGTCTAAGCTTCGCTTTTACCGAATCCCACAGCGCGTGAGAACTGCGTGACTTCTTATATAAGGTCGCGCCTTCAAGGCGTGCCATAGTCTACAATCGTACATTACCGCACATGAAGCATTTGCGAGTGTGTACGTACCTGAGCTCTTCTGAGCGACCGGCGGCAGACTGTTCTGGACGAGGTGGCAGTCTCGGCAGCCAGGGTTGTCCGGCTCGCGGGCGCACATGGCAAAGCTGAGGCAGCTGATGGGCTCGCAGTGGTCGCCCTTCCAGTGGTAACCTGCCGCGCAGGCCGAGCACAGGGGTCCCCGGTGTCCCGGCAGGCAGGAGCGGCACGAGACGCTCTCGCTTCCGGTGCCTGCCTCGCACTCGCCAGTCGATGTGGCATTGTTGCAAGGGCAGGCGGCGCACCGCTTGCCCACCCGGAAGAAGCCGCTGGCGCACGACTCGCACCAGCGGCCCGAGTAGCTCGGGAAGCAGCTGCACGCCACGTCCTGCAGCGCCGACCGCGTGCACGCCACCATGCCTTCCTCGCTGCAGTTGCACTCTGCACGCCAACGAAAGGGGATCTCTATGAAGTCATCCGTTTACGACTGAAGACAAAAGCAGTGTACACGCTCACCTATGCATACTGATTATGCCAATTTCTTCTAGTTACCTGATACTAATCACAATGAAGCATATATATTAGATTAGTATTACTACTAGTATAATGTGTTAAGCGTATTAAAATATATTCAGTATTCACTTTGTACAACTTACCCGTTTATAGTTTCACTAACGTATGATCTATGCTGTTCGAATTATTAGGTATGACCCCGTTACATAACGTTTGAAATTGCAACCTGTGATGCACTTGAATAAATAAATATATAGGGTGTCGCAGTTAGTGTTAGCCAAGCTGTTCGTTTCTTTTATTTTTTACAACCTTTTTTTTTTACAGTCAGTCAATCGGCGTGAAAGAATTGTGTTGCTGGGTGAGAGGACATGCGTCCGAATTTGATACCATAATTGTGAATTTCACATTTCCCTTTAGCATTATCCTGTAGCATTTCTCTTCAGCTTTATCGTTGGTTAACGTAAGTCACGGTCCCTAGTCTATGTACATCTTTCATGTCCCCACTATTCAACAAACGAAACAGACGCACACACGCATCGGCCTCCAACACCCAGCTCACACACACACCTACGATGTAGAGGCATGGTGGGTTCTAGGAAAGTGCAATTGTACGTGAGCACGGACAACGATGTTACGGAACCGAGGGCAACCAGTGCCGGTCTCACGCGCTACTATACAAACGTCAAACAGAAACACTCCGTTTGAGCGGTGCTTTTTTAACACCGTCCCTGGCGGCACTGGAGTTCGTGCACTCCGCGTGCGAAAGACAATAATTCGATCATCGGCTAAGGCGAACCGGGACATAGCGAGGCGGCCACGCGACGCCCCATTGAGCCTTCGCGGCGTCATTCCGCGACTAGCCGCGGGCAATGGACCGGTGATTATTGCTTTTCCGGACGAAGCACTGCTGGGGCCATCGAACGCGGTGCTGGACGAACAGCGGTTGTTTCTCGGGCTCCTGGGAGAATGGTCTATACGAGTGAGAATCGATCAAAGAACAGTTTGGCTGGATAACAACAACGATAATGAAATATTTCAGCACGCATATTGTTGAGGTGATAATAAAGAAGAGAGAGAACGTCTACCACCCAGAGGACGACGTATAATCAGCGCAGCTTGGCTGGTCTCACATGTGTGCTCAGCTCTGCTAACGTTTAAACACATCGCATAAATCCTTCAGCACTCTCTACACGCAACTGTTGCTAGTGTACAAACAGCAATGCTGTGTTGCCAAAATAAACGAGGAATACTTTAGAAAGGAATGAGGCATAGTACATAGAAGTCCGAAAAAAAAAATTCGGCATTTCCCACGTACCTGGTGATCGACGTTATGCGAAGCTTACAGAAGGAAGGTGACCATGTTGCATTTTTCATTGAGCAACACGTCATCAAATGACGCTAAATATATCTGCAAATGTTGCACGCACAGACATATCTTGAAGAGTTGCAGATGTTTATATAGCCAGTTGTTTGCACTTGCACAACGATGTCAACTGGAACATGCGTATTAGCAACACCAGAAGCTGATATGAAGCGCTGATGCTCGCGAGGATGCTGGCCCTTGCATACTGCCACATAAATCAACTTCAGCACATGACAACTAACCACAATTTCCGTTAGCCTGACGTGGCGGCAAGTATCAAAAGAGTACATACGTAATGTTCATAAAATTGGGTAAGCAGCACTGCAACCACCATTGACGTTTCACGAAGATTAGCGTTTATTTGAAAAGTAGTTCCGAGACCTGGCTTAGCTCTGTAATAAAATGTTTCATTGCCACGCAGAATGCTTGAGTTTGATTCCAGCTGGGACCCTGGCATTTATTCTTTGCATTCCTCGGGTCGACGCTACCAATGTCGGGTATTTCTTTACGCTCGCGAGTTAAGTTGCCCATGTGTTTTATCGTTATTTCGGGGCAAATACCAAGCGTCAATCACCTGTGGCACCTACCTGCCCGTGGATATGTGCCACTGTTTGGCGTGAAGTGTTTGACGACGTACTTGACTGGATTGTGACATTATTCTTGTCTTGACCAGCACATCACATCATATTCGTCAAACCATCTTACCCTTTCTTGCTGATTTTGGTTCACGCCAAGCTTAAAGGGTGACCACGAGAGCACCCAAACGTAAGTGGATAGATAGATAGATAGATAGATATATAGATAGATAGATAGATAGATAGATAGATAGACAGACAGACAGACAGACAGACAGATATATATATATATATATATATATATATATATATATATATATATATATATATATATATATATATAGATAGATAGATAGATAGATAGATAGATAGATAGACGCCAAAAGTACTTGCAGTACGCAATGCTTCGCATTTAATATCTGGGGTTTTACGTCCCATACACACGACATGTTATGAGAGGCGCCATAGTGGAGTGCTCGAGAAATTTTGACCATATGGTATTCTCTAACGTGCACTGACATTAAAGAGTACACGGACCTCGACCATCTCGCCTCCATCGAAATACGACCGCCGCGGCAGTGGTTGAATCCACGACCATTGGGTCAGCAGCCGAGCAGCAGCGATCTCGTTAGTGATTCTAGTTTTTCTTTGTTGTCTGTTAGTGTATATTTTCCAACGACAGCATATCCGTGTCCGACGTGCGTCAGTGGAGCCGTGGTGGATCGCGACATAAAAGAGTTTTGTAAAAAAAAAAGCAACTCCACGTAGAACGGTATGTGTTCGCAAGCTGTAAAAGCTCGCAGTTGTCTACTGTGCTACTCTTTTTTTAAATGTGTACTATTCAGCCATGAGCAGCAGACGCGAGAATGTCGCTCATTGGGTGCTCTCACGGGAAGAGATTTACGCGTCATCTTTTCCGCTTCAAGTGCGCTATAAAACACGGCGCTCGCCTTTTCTTTAAGAGTGCGCGCTCGCCTAGACCACTTCGGCCAACAAGCCTTTCCCGGCACAGGTATACGCTGGCACACAAGAACGGCAGCCTTTTCTTCGTGTCCCTGGCGCACCTTCAACGGCTTACCCTCTGGCAGGAAAGCGGAGAAAATGGAGCAGGAACGCACACGGGATCTCGCCTAGGCTTAACCTCCGGACACCCGAGAGAATGAGGAAAGCAGAGTGAGAGAGCGGAAGGAAAAGAAGCAGGATTGGAACCCTCGCTGTGCTGGCTTGTTCTGGCGCTCACCCGATCAGCCCCCAGTGACCGTGCACGCATTTCCTACCGTGCCTTACTTGAGCATTTTAGTTCGCGACAAGCGTCAGATGCTACTACGCTACAGTATTGGCGGTAACGCATTGCAAATAACGGAGTTGCCGGTAACGCGTTACTTCTAAAGACAATAGTCTTTCTTGGGGACCTTCGACGCAAAAATTTTGGTCTGTCTGTCTTTACATTTGTCTGTTCGTCCACACTTAACGGTATCGGGTACTCTGAACGGCACCAGCAGATACCCCAAACGGCCGACCACATACTGCGCCCACCAATGTTGCTCAAGATTCAGCGTTCATACTTGTGCGATTTATAACTAAAAAGCAATTATTGCGCATATCTTAGGCACTATAACAACACGTATATTTGCTGTATGCGCGTCTTTTACTAGAAAAAAGCATACATAAGTAATTCTAAGGACCGTAGCGTTTATCACGCTGCGCTGACCATTCAACGATTGCACAAAAAGGCGAGTGTTTCCAACGCTTTGGTAAGACGACACGGTGGTGGCACCTACCCGTCGCCTTGCGTTCTACACCTAATCACCCCTGAGACGGGCGCACCCGTCTCAGAGCCACGCGCTTCGTTTTCCGAGAAAACTGCCAGATAGCGCTCATGTCTCACGTGTGACGTGACTTGATTCGCTCGTTCGCCTTCGCTGCACGTTCGAGGCACTCTAACGCAATGCCTCCAGAATACCATTGACCGATTTTCTTACGCAGTACATCAAATAAATGTTTTGCTCACTCTGTCGACACGCAAGACTATCATCTTTCGCCCCGCCACGGTGGTCTAGTGGCTAAGGTACTCGGCTGCTGACACGCAGGTCGCGAGATCGATTCCCGGCTGTGGCGGCCGCATTTCTACGGAAATGTTGTACGCCCGTGTACTCAGATTTGGGTGCACGTTAAAGAACCCCAGTTGGTCAAAATTTCCGGAGCCCTCCACTACGGTGTCTCTCATAATAGTATGCTGGTTTTTGGACGTCAAACTCCACAAATCAATCAATCAATCGTCTTTCGACGACATTTGCGGATAACATGCAGATACGGGGCCAATTTTTTGTTCAGTAACTAAGTACTCGTGGCTATTTTGGAACTCCAACAGAAATTGAATCCCGGATGCGGCGGCTGCATTTCCGATGAAGGCGGAATTGTTGTAGGCCCGTGTGCTCGAATTTGGGTGCACGTTAAAGAACCCCAGGTGGTCGAAATTTACGAAGCCCTCCACTATGGCGTCTCTCATAATCATAGGGTGGTTTTGGGACGTTAAATCCAACATATTATTCAATCAACTCTAACAGATAACGTATTTTTGTTACTATTTTTCGGTAATGGTTACGTTACTGGTTACTTTTCATATCAGTTATACTAGCAGTATTACAAAACTTTCAATATTTTTGTTGGAGAGCCTTTCTCAGTGCTATAGACCCGACGTTATTTCACCGCTGCGGTGAATCGCTGTCGGCATGCTGATTGTTTAGCAGGCGTGGCTAAACAAACAACGTATCGCGTTAATTACTACCAAATATCTTTCGTCCCTGAACCTTCATGCTCGGCGTAAGATGACACAAAGCGATGCCTCATTTCACCACTTATTTGTTGCCGTCAGCGAAGTGGGCGAATAGCGACCGCAAGTTCAAATAGAAGCGGGCGGTCCTGCTTGCATAGGCGCTGCAATTTTGATTTGTAACCACATTTACCGGCAGTACATGATAAAGAAATTAAAGGCATATGACATCAATGCGAAGAAGACTAAACACGCATTGATGTGACGTAACACGCCCGAAACAAGCGTAACGGTTTCAACCACTGTGCCAGTTGTGAGGTAATTATATCTGCAAATATGTTTTGTTGTTTTAGACCCCGTAGCTTTTGTAGTGCTGAAGAGCATACTGGTGAGAGATGAGGCAATTGCTGTTATTGCTATCCCGTTTTTGCGTCTATTTCTTTCTCCTCTCCCTTATCAGCAGTCACAGTTTCAATTTCCGAGTTAAACTGCAATTTTGTGGATGTTGGGATTTGTTCAGTTCGAAATACAAAGCATGTAAAGAAATGAAAGCTAATAAAGCATAAAAATATTTGGAGCCTATGCTGAGCGCCACGCAACATGACTGCCCTTTTCATCTATAGCGAAGCTAGAGAATACATAATATGGAGCAATCGTGTCGCATTTCTAAATAAGCCCACCCGAAAGTAGTCGATGACATTTTACAGGTCCAAGCTTCGTTATACGTTAAGTGTATACAAGCTGCATCGTGATGAGTGAGAACTTTCTCATTGATGAAAGACGTGTCCATCGGTAAAAAGAGTGACAAATACGCGCACGCTATATAGTTGTCTTGAACTTTTTGTTTAAATAACGCCTTTGTTTGAGCGCCATTTATGAAGAGATAGATCTGCTGGTTTTCATTTTGGGAAAGCAAAAACGGCTAGGACAACTCGCTGTAATTGTGCACGTGCCGTATAAATTTGCTACTTGGTTGGTTAATGAACACTTTAAACAGGCAGTACGCGTAGTATGTGCAGGCATCTTGCGTTGCTACCTGTCTGTTCCTGACCCCAAATGAAACAGAAGACGCCAGAGTCAGCCCAAGTAGTAATAATATCTCTGCCAAAGGGCTGAATGTAGGGCTGCGTTATAGAGACCATGCACTTGGTCACCAACGTCAGTGAATGCAAGTCCACGTCTGTGCTATGCTAAGCAAAGAGGTCACTAATTTATTAGTGATTAAGGTATCGGCGTATGTCTAGGAGCGGCACTCTTGTTCTTATGAATATGGACATCTTAAAAACAGCCATAAAATGGTTGATTCAGCTTATGGTAAAAAGCTTGAAGTGCCGCACTAATTTAAGTCACTCGCATTGCTTGACCGCTACAAGTACGCAGTTTTTTTTAATCCCTCTTTCCAATTCTCAGGAATGTACTAATGTAGAAATACCTTTCGCAGCTGCCTAGGGTTGTAGGTGAAATTTCCGGAGCCCTCCCCTACGGCGTCTCTCATAATCATATGGTGGTTTTGGGACGTTAAACCTTAGATATCAATCAATCAAGGGTTGCAAGTGAACCAGACAGCTTGCATCACAGCAATCACAATGCTATCACCCTTACTAGTATCAATAGTTAAAAAAACTACAAAAAACGTGTGCTTTTCTTTAACCTCCCTGTGGACGGGTACAGCTTCCATGGTCATCCAACTTCACAGAGTGGTATGTCTCCTCAGAGTCTTCTTACCTTGCCTATTGGCTTTTAAGGATTTCTAATTGATTTCCGGGCCTTTGTTTTCTGCAACCTGTCATTATCTCATATAAAACCCCTTAGCCAATACTAAGAATTGAGGCTAATGAGGACGTTAATTGCCACAAATGTTCACTTCTGTAGAAAATGAATAAGGATGTCTTGGTGGTATCGTGCTGGCAGAAAGAGTGCACTCACGGATTTTATTGTCCAGGTAGGAGTCGTCGCCGACGGGAAGCTCAGCGACGGGCAGGGCGGTGCGCACTGCGAGCTTGGGTGCGGCCGCTGTCTGCACGTTCGGGTAGACTGCCGCGAGGACCACGGCGTACTCGGTACCCTCTTGCAGCCGCGTCACCAGCTTAGACTGGATCACAGCGGGAAGCATCAGGGCCTTCTCTTCGCCTGCACCACAGACAGGTGGATGCACACCACGAGATATATCAAGCGGGAAATTGGCTACATAAATGCAAAAAACGTGAAGCATAAAGATGGACACACAGAGAGGAATCTAGTTAGTTTTAATTTTGAGGGGCAGTGTGTAGGAAAAGATGGAAATTTCCCTAAGAAGGGGTGCCACGACAAGAGTTTCGGCAAGCTGACTTGTCCTCAAGCTGCATTCTTAAAGAAGTTCGCTTGTTGAAACGTTCACTCCAGCAGCACTCTGTTGTCAAGAATTGCTCGTATCATCAAGCTTCCATCTTTCCGTAAACTTCTGCCTTGTATTTCATAATAGAAATACTAATATCAACTATTTGTTTCTGTGCAGTTTGTCCAAAGCTTCAAGTTAAGATTAGAATAAAAGTATTATTATTCAAAAACGCAGAAATTTAACTTAGCTGTACGTGTCATTGTGTGAAGGAGGATGATGATAGCATAGCTTTGCTTGTCGTATTTTGTATATATACCTTCCGCTTGGGCAGCGAGACGCACTGGAGTATATGCCGAATAAGCGAGCATACGCTGATTCTCTTCAGTACAGCGTGCCGAGCGGTCAAAGCTTTCTGGCCATGATAACTTGTTAAGCTTACTGAGTTTACCTATCTTGCGGCGTCGATGAGAGCTATATGCAGGATCATTCCCCGATTGTAACGCGATTCTCTATTTCTAGGCGTCGAGCTTTTACCACCCCATTTGTATTAACGCCCCGCCGCCGCCGCATTGGTCTAGTGGCTAAGGTACTCGGCTACTGACCCGCGCAGGTCGCGGGATTGAATCCCGGCTGCAGTGGCTGCATTTCCAATGGAGGCGGAAATTCTGTAGGCCCGTGTGCCCAGATTTGGGCGCAGGCTGAAGAACCCCAGGTGGTCGAAATTTCCGAAGCCCTACACTATGGCGTCTCTCATAATCATGGTGGTTTTGGGACGACAAGCCGCACATATCAATCTATTAATCCACTTGTATTAAGTGTCACACGGCGAAGCAAGAACGAGATGTTGCTGGGGATGTTATGACACTGCGGTCTTCATTCGCACTTCGTTTTTTGGCACCTCGACAAGAGAAAATAAAACGCAGAAAAAATATTAATTAAGATTTATCTTATCGACAACCGTCATTCCGAACCCATTTCGCGTAATGGAATGATACGAAGACGAGCGTACATAAGTGAATACGGCGCCGCCCACGCGAGGCAAGACACAGAAGCGGCAAACCCGAGCCTGCATGTGTTGCTTTCCCATGCAGAGGACATCCTCGAGCGCAAGTGATGGGTGTTGCGGCCTTCCGAGATTAGAGTGGAAAGACGAGACGAGGCCGCTGCCTTCAAAATATGAAGCACCAGTGCAGGCGCGAACAAGAGGAGATAAGGCGCTTTAGCAAGAATAAAAGGCCAGCGTAAGCGCCCGAGGAAGTAGAAAAGGTAAAGAGAAACAAACGCCATCTCTTAAGCCCGCTTCATCGAACGGCTTTCGCGAATGCAGTGGCGCCGCGCGGACGCTTGAATGGACGCAGGAGACGAAGAGCAAGGGTGCTTGAACGGACGTAGGGGTCGAAGAGAGAGGGACACTTGAGAGCGAAAGCGATGCTAAAGGAGGACGCTGCCCTCCCAACGAACGCTCGCCTCTCTTTCTCTCTAGTCTTCTTTATGTGTTTCCCATGCCATTCCAACTTTCCCAGGCCTCTTTCTTCCAAGTACAACCCTTTTATGGCAGAAGAGGAGACGTTCATGAAACAAAAAGAGAAAAAGAAAGCAGCAGCAGTGCTTACTGCACGTATTTAGCGCTTCTTTCGTTCTTGCCAAACACACCTCTGATGCCGTTCCCCACAGACTGCTTCCTTTCTAGTCGGTCACGCCTGAATGTTTTTATTTGCACTCTTTTTCTTACTGCTCTGCAACAAGCCACCCGTGGCCCAATTCTATTATTCTGCCATATACACCTACAAATCTTTCCGGTCACTATATTTTACGGCCGGCTCCATTTTTTCTTCTTTCCGGTCGTGTAACTCTGCAGAGTATGATTCACCGGCGCACCGCCCACGGCTCACTGTGCAGCGTGCTCGAAGTGCGCGCGGCGCACGCCTGTTTGCCCGGCTGCGCGGGCGGTCCTGCCGCGGCTGGATTTTCCTATATGGGAACTAGGGAGAGCTCGAGTCGCAACCGATACGAAGAATTCGTGTCAGAAGTTTATGGCCCCCGAAATAGGCTGAAGCTTCTCCCCTTCTCTCCCTGCGTGGTGGCTACACCCAGCCGTCCGCGTATAGCGCCCATCAAGGCGTCCCCAGAGGCGCCGCCACGAAAGCCTCGATTGAAGCCACGTGCCGATATCTGCTTTGGCGGGTCCCTAAAATCCCTCAGCAGCCATATGGGCGCTCTGCTATAGCGCCGCAGTGGGTGGGAAAGAAGGGAACACATTTCCCGACTGATAGGTGTACCGACCTGGCTGAATCTCGGCTGCCGCGCACCGAACGCGCGAATGCAGCGCTTGCTGGCGGAGCGCGAATTCTTTCCGCGTGAGAAGTGTTCTTGCCGTCGGCAGCCACTTCGCAAGTTCGTAGGGTGAGATGTATTAGCAAGAAGCAAACGCCGGTGATGAATGCCAATGATTTACTCGAACGTGACTCGACACACCGAACTTTCTGCACTTCCTTTTTTATATTTATTAACGCAACTTTCCTCATCCTCTTCAACCTTTCTTCTTGTTGCAACTTATTTGTCTAATAACAATCAAAATCGAACGAGTTGAATTATAGGAGACACTCTTTTATGGGCTCAAATGCGAATATTATGGTTCGTAATAGTTAATGCCGATAAAAGTGTAAGCCCCTCGAAAGCAATGTCCTTGCAATAGCTGGTCCAAGTTGGCAGAGACGACTGCCATACACACCACCCCACCAGTCCGATACACCGGAAACAACCAGGTACAAGTTCAAATGTCCAAAAAAAAGCATAAAACGGACCATGACATTTTGCACAAGCAAATTGGAGATTTCCAAAACATGTGTGGGCGTGCTGCCAGCCTTTCATGGGAAAGTAAGCGCGCGATCCGAGACGCGTTACATGCGTAAACACGAAATTAATCAGACCTCAGTGGGCTCCCCGCGCCTGGATCAGTCCTCCTCAGTCCATGCACAGCCGGGCGCAAGGACCACGTTAACAAAGTATACATGACGAAAGCCTCAAGAGGTAGAGCACGCGGGTTGCGCCGCGGCAGCGCCCTCGGATGCGGCTCATTACAGCCAATCGCTCGGCGTGAGCGGGCGGTCGTCCGAAAAAAAGGGCCATTCGTCAAGCGGCCGTCGTGAGTTGCGGCGCTTCGGGAAGGCCCCAATCGAGGCCTCCGCGCGCGCGCCACAATAAACCCTACTCTAGGCGCCGCGGCTCAATGGATCTGACGAGGCTCTGTTTCTCTGTTCGGTCTGTGAGCTATGCAGCTGTGTGTGTGTGTGTGTGTGTGTGTGTGTGTGTGCGTGTGTGCGTGTGTGCGTGTGTGTGTGTGTGTGTGTGTGTGTGTGTGTGTGTGTGTGTGTGTGTGTGTGTGTGTGTGTGTGTGTGTGTGTGTGTGTGTGTGCGCACGGAGCAGAGGAAGCGGCATCACTGGTTCAGCCGCTACCACGATGGCGCCAGCAGAGACTCCTGTGAGAGCTCTCCTCGCAAAGGTCCTGTTCACGCTTACAGCGCGTACACGTCATGTCGGGCTGTTACGATACGCGATGCGGGCAGATGTGTACCAGCGATTCGTGCAAGGTGTTTCTTCCGCGGCGGTGTTCGCAGATATTTCAACAGGTCCATGCTGCCTTCCACCGTTCTAACACTAAAGGAGAAAGGTGTCCATGCCACTTTCTCTCTTTTCAGATGGTAGTTGCACATAAAAGCAAATACAGGGTATAAGCAGACTTAAAATAAGACAAACATAAATGATCTCGTTTTTACGGGAATCATTCATAACAGAAAAGTAAAACTTGCCTCCGTAAAAGTGGTTGCAGCTGTGTTGGATGTTAGGAAATAAAATTAGCGCAGGGTGTATTGCTGCTGGGCCGGTATTACGGCCTTCGTCGTGGATTCGCCCACGCTGAAAACACCTGTCCGATTTCTGCCGAGTACTTTTGCCCGACTTCGTAGTGTTTTTGGCAGCCCGGTACGACGCACTGTGATTTACGAATGTCTAGAGGCCTAGTTAGTATTTCGCGCCTCGAAAGCGTGAAAGGGTTGTGCTTTCTAATATAGCGTGTTGTCCTGCTGGTCGAACGTATAGTCAAGACTTCGCCGATGCTCTTCTCCAACTCTCCGGCCTAGTACTTTTCTGCACCAGTCACTCCTAGATGGCGGTGCTATTTCTGTTAGTATGCGAAATATGCATTATGTGTTCGTTCGTGGGAATATGTGTGCCTCTACGGCGAAATGGTCAAAGCATTTGGCTTCTTTCCTCAAAAGACGAGGAGTCTGAGATTCGATTTGCCCTCCGGGTAAATCTGTGAAACCTTTTGAATTTCTTCTCGAGGTACTGGCGTACTCTATTAAGAGAAAAGCTCCTAAAGCTCTTGGTAAAACATCAGGTGTCCGAAAAAATTGGCCCCGTATCTGCATGTTTTAATTCAAATGTCGCCGAAAGATGATAGTCTTGCGTCTAGAGAAAGTGAACAAAATCTTTCTTCGATGTTCAGGGCAAGAAAATTGGTCAATTGTATTCTGGAGGCACTGCATTAGAGAGTCTCGATCCGTGCAGCCAAAGGCGAACGAGTGCATCTAGTCACGTCAAACGTGAGACATGAGCGCTATCTGGCAGTTATCTTGGAAAACGAAAGAAGGCGTGGCGCCTGTCTCGGAGGCGACGAGGTGTAGAACGCAAAGCGAAGGGCAGGTGCCACCACCGTGTCGTCTTGGCAAATCATTGAAAACACTTGCCTTTTTGAGCATCGCGTTTTGTCAGCGCATTATGATAAATGTTATACGGTCCTTAGAATTATGTATGCCTTCTCTAGAATAAATATACACATAAATAATATTGACGTGTTGTTATGGTACCTCAGATATGCGCAATAATTGTTTTTTAATGGACAATCGCAGAAGTATGAACGCTGAAACTCGAGCAATGTTGGTGGGCGCTGCAGATAAGGTTGGCCATTTGTGGCAACGTTTGGGCCGTTTGTAGTATTGTTACGGCGGACAATAGACAAATGTACAGAACAACAGACAGACAGAGCAAAATTTTTGTGTCGAAGTACCCCAAGAAAGACTACCGTCTTTAAAAAAAACCCTCTACGCCATTGCTTATCAGGCGCTGATCAGCCACGACACCTACAGAGACGGCTCGCAGAGCCGACAAGCCGAGTTATCCCGCCCCGTGATTCGAGTACGAGCGACTTCACGGCCCGCTGTTTTGTCTTGAGTGCCACAACTAGGTTTGCACGTTAGTTCTGGTGTAAGAATCTAAACATTCTTGACTGGTCTGTGACAGGGTGTGATTCGACGCTACTTTCCCCACGCCAGGGAAATAAGGTCAAGTTAAGCCCCTAGCATCAACCAGCTTCGCTGTTTGTGCTTTACATGGCTAGTGTAAACTTGCTTTTTTATTGACGTCAGTTCCATGATGGAAGTCATATACGTCAATCTTCAGTATACGAGGAATAAAACAATTTGGTCTTAAATAAAAACGAATAATCTAGCTATAGTATCTAGTTAACGAAGACTACGCGGCGCACACATTTACAAGAATGAAAAGAAGATTAACGCCTTCATCTCACGTTTCCCGTGCGATAAAGGCGTTAATATGAGCTGCTCACAACGCGCCGTCTGTGCGTTTACATGCACTCTTTTTGCTTTTTTATTATGAGATTGTGATGGGACAATATTTTTTGTGCGCATTGCCTCTGTACGGCGAGTGTTCTAGGCTATAGTTATTAAGGGGAAAGTTTTATACACCTCATCGAGTTCAAAAAGTGACCGTCGGCATCGACTGTCATCAGTACGAGCAACGCTTGTTGACCTATGATCACTGTATGACCTATGATGATTGTATGACGTCAACACGACGTCATGGATCGCCAAGATTTGTCATGTCGTCATGGCGTCACATGACGTCGTCGTTTCGTCGACCGATTACGAAAGCAGAGCAAAACTACGTTAGGCGCGTAACATTCTCGAAGAGTGGGAGGGAGCGGGGCGGATTAGTACATTGGCTGCGAAGAAAAGGGAGGATACGACATTCGCCTGTTAGTAGTCTTCGGCGAATACACAAGAGACACTAAACTTATATATATATATATATATATATATATATATATATATTGTTACGGATGTGATGGGTTTATTTACAATGAAAAATGTCAGCGCTCTACCGTCACTGCCGAATCACCATCGCCCGAGCGCGTCCGATTTCTTCTTCTTCCTCGCTCTTTCAGTCCGCGTTACATTTCCCTCCGGGCCAGACGAAGCTCACCGAGCGAGTAGAAGCGATCGGTTGTTGTAGGGCTTCAATCGGGCAATGTGCACAATTTGCGTCTTGCGCGAACGCCGGTTCTGAGCTGTCACTCTCGCGACAGCGTAAGTGATGTCACTTAAGCACTGAGTAATGACAAATGGTCCTGAGTACTTAGAAAGAAACTTCTGGCAAAGTCCCTTTTTTCGAACAGGCGTCCACAGCCAGACCAAATCACCTGTAGCGAAAGTCACGGGCGGGTGCTTTGCGTCGTAACGGTCTTTCGCGCGAGCGTGGGCGGAAAGAGTTCGGAGCCGAGCAAGTCGACAAGCTTCTTCGGCGCGACACAAAGTCTGCGCGACACTGGCGTTTTCGTTCGTCGAAAATGGAAGTATGGTGTCAAGGAAACTTTGCGGATGACGAGCATAGAGAAGAAAGAAAGGCGTATAACCTGTGACTTCGTGTTTCGCGGTATTAAAGGCGTATGTAACAAAAGGTAATACGGCATCCCAGTTCTTGTGATCCGCTGCGACGTACATTGAAAGCATGTTGAAGATGGTACGATTGGTGCGCTCAGTGAGGCCGTTGGTCTGAGGGTGGTATGGCGTGGAATGGCGATACTGATACCCACAAAGCCGTAGCAACTCTTCGACAACGTCAGCGGTAAACTGTCGGCCGCGATCACTTATCACCACACGAGGGGCCCCGTGACGAAGTATGATCGAGTGTAGAAGAAACCATGACACATCAGATGATGTGGCTGAAGCAACCGCCATCGTTTCAGTATACCGCGTCAGGTAATCTACGCACACAATAATCCAGCGGCGGCCGGTGGTAGACTTGGGGAAAGGGCCCAGTAAATCTATGCCGACTTTTTCGAATGGTGATGTCGGTGGCTTAACCGGCTGCAGTGGGCCGGCCGATGGTGTGGTAGGTTGTTTGTGGCGTTGGCAGACATCACAACTTGCGACGTAGTGCTTGGTGGTCTTCCAGAGTCGAGGCCAGTAAAAACGTTGTCGGATACGGTGAAGCGTTCGGGCAAATCCAAGGTGCCCAGACGTGATGTCATTGTGCATGGCTTGGAATACCGCAAGACGCAGGCATTCTGGTACGACGAGTAGTAGTGTGGAACCATGACTGGAGTAATTCTTGCGATATAGTAGGGCGTCATGAATCACGAATGGCGTGGCGCGTTTAGAGCTACGAGCCACATCAATCATTGGTTTCAGCGAAGGGTCACGCTGTTGTTCGTGACGAAAGACATCCAAATTTGGGAAGTTGGATGAGATTGCGGCCAGGTAGTTGTCAAAATCATCATCATCAGCATCCACAGTTGGAGATGGAAGACGAGTTAAGCAGTCGGCATCTGCGTGACATCGGCCGCTCTTGTAGGTCACAGAATAATTATATTCTTAAAGCCGTAAGGCCCAGCGACCCAACCGACCAGCTGGGTCACGTAGTCCGACAAGCCAACAAAGCGAATGATGATCTGTGACGATCTTGAACTGCCGGCCGTACAAATAAGGTCTGAACTTTTGGACGGCGAAAACAACTGCAAGACATTCCAGTTCGGTGACCGTATAATTCCTCTCCGCCTTAGTCAAAGTACGACTTGCATACGCCACGACGTGCTGCCGGCTATCGTGATATTGAACTAGCACGGCACCAACTCCGATACCACTAGCATCTGTATGCAGTTCCGTGAGTGCCTCCGGGTCGAAATGGCGCAAGAGGGGCCCGGAAGTAAGCAAATACTTCAGCTGCTCGAAAGCAGCCTCACACTCAATGGTCCATCGAAATGGAGTGTTTTTGCGGAGCAACTCTGTCAGGGGATGAGCAAGCTGGGCGAAGTCTTTGATAAACCGACGAAAATAAGAACACAGGCCCACGAAGCTACGGAGATCCTTCAAAGACGTCGGTTACTTGAAGTCTCGGACAGCACTGATTTTGTGCGGGTCTGATAGTATACCGTCCTTGTCAACTAGATATCCAAGCACAAGGGCTTGACGCTCACCAAAATGGCACTTCTTTGCGTTTAAAACGAGACCAGCTTGTTTGACGCAGTCTAGAACAACGCTAAGCCGATGGTTGTGTTCGTGGAATGTCTTGCCAAAAATAATTACATCATCGAGATAACACATACATATCTCCCATTTGAGACCGCGAAGGATGGAGTCCATGAATAGCTCGAAGGTAGCTGGGGCATTGCATAAGCCAAACGGCATAACGTTGAATTCAAATAATCCATCAGGCGTGACAAAAGCAGTCTTCTCTTTGTCAGACGGATGCATTGGTATTTGCCAGTATCCAGACCTTAGGTCGACAGACGAAAAGTATGCGGCCGAGTGCAGACAATCAACAGCATCGTCGATGCGTGGTAGCGGATACACGTCTTTCTTTGTGACGGCGTTGAGACGGCGGTAGTCTACACAGAATCACGAAGAGTTGTCTTTCTTTTTTACCAATATAACAGGAGCTGCCCAGGGACTGCTTTACTTTTGAATAACGCCTTTCTGCAGCATGTCGTTGACCTGATCGGCGATCACTTGCCTCTCTGACGGGGATACGCGATAGGGTTTCTGGCGTATCGGTGTAGCATCTCCCGTGTTGATGCGGTGGTGCATACGGAATTCGGGCAACATGGAACAACGCTTGTTTTGAGCGAAATCAAAGACTCCCGCGTAGCGTGTAAGTACCTTCTCAAGGACATTCTACTCGGAAGAAGGCAACGACTTTTTGATCATACGTTTAATCTCGGCTGAGTAGTTGGGCGCAGTCTGACTGATAGCTGGAGACTCTGAGACCATTCTCACGTCAATTGTGGCCTGCTCCTCGAACGTACCCAGTTTGAATCCGGCTGGTAGAACAACAGGCTCTGAGGCTGCGTTGAGTGCCCACAAGCAAGCATGTCCGTCGATGGCTGTAAGGACAGACCATGGGACCAGCACATTCTTCTTAATGGCGTTTGCATGATCAGGCTCCACAAGTCCAGTGCAGGGTCCTGAGCGGACATGAGAAGAGCATACGGGTACAAACACTGCTGTCCGACCAGGGATCGTCACATCTTCAGACAATGAAAGAGCATCGATGGGCACAGTCGGATAATCGTCAACTATTGCAGCGGGCAACGTACTTTGTAGAAGAATCTCTCCAGTTCTACAGTCAAGCGTAGCGCCGCATTCATGAAGGAGGTCTATCCCTAAAATGATGTCATGAGTTGCGCGAGCCAGTACGGTGAATTCAACTCGGAAATTTTGTCCACCAATCGTGAGTACAACTGAACAAATACCAACAGGGCATAACGTTTCGCCTCCAACTCCACGAAAAGTTTCTTTATAATTCCACGCGAACATAACTTTGTGACCCAAGAAACGATGTTTGAAACGAAGGCTCATAACCGAAACAGCAGCACCAGTGTCTACAAGAGCAAGAGTATCTACACCGTCTATACACACACGCACTTTGTTCATCAACATCACAGCAGAAGGAGGAATTGGCGAAACTGACCGTCCCGCGACCGCACCTCCATCGGTCGCACCAGTTAGTTTCCTAGCTGATGCGGGGAAGGTGACCGACGACGCGGAGACGGCGACCGGCGGGACCGTGTCGGAGGCGGCGTCAGGCTTCTCTCGGAGGCAGGGGACTCGCTGCGAAATTCGTTAGGCCATTGCTGTCGGGGACGGTGGTCGGCCGAGTGAGAGGTCCAGGTTTCGTGCATACGAGGCGGGTGCGTCGAAAAACGTGGCGGCACAGGCGTTTCGTACATACGAGCCGGATACGTCAAAAAATGTGGCGGTGCAGGCGGCCGTCTGGGACAGAAGCGCGAAATATGACCTGGGAGACCACATGTGTAGCAAACGGGGACTTGTCGACTTACGTTAGCCGGAGCAGAGCTGGCAGAAGTACGCGGAGACGGGTCGTGCTCCGCAGGAACATTTTGTGATGAAGCATAGTAATCTTCTGGTAGAGGCGTGGTTGACGACGGTCGGGGGTCCGCAGCGGCACGTCGAGATGATGACATCCGGTGGTGGCCACGACCCGTCGGGGAAAACGGAAGTCGCGGGGTAAAATCTGTAGTTTCTGTGCGTGGTCGGTTTTCGACGTGACGCTCTCGCATCCAGTAGGGAGGTGGTTCGGGGCACGTGGCGAACGAGCATTGGTGGTGAACGTCACCTGCTTGAAGTCGTACGAGCTCTTCTCGAACTACCCGACGTACGAGGTAGAAAATGTCTTCGCAGGTGGCGACGTCCATACTTGCGACAGTGGGAACATTGTCCAAGCGCCCGAACTTGGGTAAAATTCTTCGGGTCTTCAACGCCTCGAATGCGCGACACTGCTGCCTGAAAATCGAAGGAGTGTTCAAGTTTTCTTTTGTTATCAAAAAATTGTACACGTCCTCGGCGATGCCTTTCAACAAATGACCGACTTTGTCTTCGTCAGACATATTTGCGTTGACAATTCCGCAAAGCTTCAACACTTCTTCAATGTAGGTTGTGCACGTCTCGCCGGGCAACTGAGCCCTACGTGACGCGTTTGCTCAGCTTTCTTTTTCATGGAACTCGTGTCCCCAAAGCAGGCCTTCAGTTCCTTAACAAATATATCCCAAGTGGGGAGGACATGTTCATGGTTCTCAAACCAAAGCAAGGCTGTCCCGGCAAGGAAGAATACTACGTTCACGAGCTTCGCCGGTGCGCCCGATTCGTAGTAGCGGCTCACTCTCTCGAAGTGTTTTAGCCAAGCGTCCACGTCTTCGTCAGTTTTACCTGAGAAAATTCGTGGCTCAGGTGCCCAGTAGTCTGGTTGTCGAGGTCGACGGCCACCTTGTGCCGTGTCGGTGGCACTGGTGGATGCAGCAGCGTAGGACGTCGATGGGATCGCTGTGTCGTCGTTCATGCTGATGATGTCCGGAGGTAGGCCAGCTAAGCGTCTGCTTCTTCGAAGAACTTCTGCTGCGGGGTCCAGGATGGCAAGTTACCCAGCACCGCTCCACCAAAGCTGTTACGGATGTGATGGGTTTATTTACAATGAAAAATGTCAGCGCTCTACCGTCACTGCCGAATCACCATCGCCCGAGCGCGTCCGATCTCTTCTTCTTCCTCGCTCTTTCAGTCCGCGTTACAATATATATATTGAACAATCTGTCTGCGAAATTAGATGAAATATGACTTTTACTGCTACGAGCCTAACGTCCAAGCATTTTCAACGCGAGGCTGCAGTTTCTCGTCTTTTCGCCTTCGCGCATAGCATTCCAATGCTTGAGATGCCAGAATCCAGTGCACTCCGAATCTTGGGCAAATAAGTTATTTTTCTTTCCGTTTCTTTACCTCAACAAAAGCAAACAATGACTCGTTGTCTCTCTTCGCTAGAGACGGTTTCTCTTCTCTACTCCATCAATGACAAAAGGTACAAAAAAGAAATAACCAAAAGACTCAATAGCTTGGTTAGGTAGTATATAAAGGGAAGAACGTATAACACAAAAAGAATAGATGTTGCCGGAGAGTTTGCAGGCGAACGGCACGGCAACACTCGACCATGTAAAAGCGAAATCCTGACTTTACCTGAACCAAACTAAGCTTCCCAGCTCCCCCATGCTGCTCTACATATGCGTGATGGCGCAAGTGGCCGGTGGTTTCTCGACAGAAATAGCACTGCGGCAGCGTCTCGTTTCCTGTCAAGCATGTCGTGTTCCGTGTCTGCGGTGGTGAAAGCGCGGCTTAGCTTAGAGCAAGGTTCAACGCCACTGTGTAGAAATACTACATGCAAAACGCAATCGAGTGAAGAGCTGCTCATCTGATTCAAATGAAAGGTGTTGCATTGCTACAAGAAAGTAAGTTATAGAAAAAAAATGATTGCGTTTTATATCAAATTGCACATTTTGAAGGAAATGACAGCAAACATTAGCAACAGTAAAAAGAAATGGAAGAACTACGTGCTTGTGAATGACTCTGCACCAATAACGAAGACGCCGCGGTTCTGTTGAACTGAATCTGCTAAGCGAGTTATAGGGAAATTAATATTGTGCAGAAACTGGCAACTTACGAGAAGCTCCTACAGGGTTTATGACAATGTGGTATAAGCCCCTGCCATATACTCCAATTAGCTGTTTATTTCTAAGCCAGCGATTGTGCACTAACTTCGCCTGCCGTAAAGTAATATTAAATTCAATTCGTAATAAGACTATATTTACACGTTAGTAAACTTGAAAATTGAGAGTTCTCGATAGCCTCTAATATTCAAAGGCTGCTCTAAGCAAATTGGTAGCATACATCGAGAGATGAATGAATAGTTTAATGGATGGATGGACGGACAAACGAACAAACGGACGGACGGACAGACAGATAAATTGACGGACAAACGGACGGACTTTATGAGGTCTTTTGGAACGTGCTTTAGCATGTTGTGGGCCGCTCCCACATCGAAACAGAAAGGTCGAGCTTCTCTTCTGCGTCACGGGCCCGCTGATGACTGTTGTTCGATTTCGGAGCTGGTAATAGCAGCCTCTCATTTGAAAGACGTTGTGACTCCACTATAGCGTAACGCGGGGCACTGCCATAGCATGTTTTCTAAATTAGCTATAACAACGCAGAAGGTACATAGTAGTTGGCTGTATATCTGGATAAATCTTATGCAGTAGCGCGAGGTTAGGGTACGCCCCAATTTTAAGAAGCCCGAGTGTCAGAGCTTGAGGTCTGCTTAGTTTTCTGTGTGTGGTTGTGGGTATTGTCTCCGTGCCACGTAAAAATCTTTTGTCAGTTCGTTATACGAGATTTATTGCAGTTTCTATAAACTCTAGCGTTTTTTTTTTAAAACACTGGAAAGTAATTTAATATCGGTGAAACGCTTACCGAGAAAGCGGAGTTATGATTGTGTTCTATATTCACATAGACGCTTCCGAGCTAAGGTATGTGTTCTTCTGTATTTATACCCATATTGTTTTAAATTATGATCAAAGCTGCATGTTGCCACATTTAGTTGCTTAACCCTTTACTGGCGAAAACTTCGAGCAAGTAGGTCACGAAATGCGTGCCACGTTTAATGGCGGCTGTCAAGTACTGAAGGGGTATGTGGCTTTCAGCATGAAAAACTTCGTTCTTTCTCGTCTAAGGTTTTTCAAGCTAAAACCAATTTTTTTTTTTGTGCTGATGGATGGATACTGCGAAGCGCATGCAAGGGCTCTCAATTTTTCGTTTTTTTCGCCTCGGTGATATAAGTTATATTTTCAATAATTTAAAATATTTAGTGTGTACGTACTCAAGCGGTGGCGCTCAACGAGTTACGTAGTTGCAAAGTACGTTTTTGTTGCAAGGTCCTCGCTTCAGTGGCGTATGGATAATTCCCGACATACATAAATGTATGCATTATTGTTGCCCTTTAAATAATTAATTGTGAAATCATTTATAGGTTTGCTATTTAAAGCTAGAAAATGAAAATAGTTGTTACTTTGATAGGTAGTTTCATAATCCAGGCATTAAAGGGTTAAGAAGTGTAATTTCGCGTGCTATGAAACAAAAACGAGGCACATAGCTGACGTGGCCGAGAGACCCTTATAGAAGTGTGCCTAGTAACACGCTTCAAGCACTCCGCAATTAGTAAATCTATTATTGCGAAAGCAATTACATGGACACTCTCTGCTGGATTTTGCCGCCGGCGTCAGCATCGACATCGGCGTCGCCGTCACTCACCTGATATGTATACGCATATGTATACGTATATGTATACGTAGACGCGGCGGGCTTTAGCCTGTTCTAGAGGCGGAATTCTGTCAGGATCGTGTCTATGCTCGTGACACTATTAAAAACCAGAAGATTGAAGGCATAGTCAACAATCCCTTTGAGGACGTCATTACCTTTTTCATCTTCCGACATGCGCTGGTCGACCTTGCTACAAAGCGCCAAGACGTCAAGAATGTATGAGACGTAAGATTCCGTTGACGTCTGGGCGCGAGCGGCGACAGTCTTCTTAGCAGCGAGCTGACGACCAGATGAATCGCCGGAAAGACCACGGATCTTCGTTTTGAAGAGATCCCAGCTAGTGATTTCGTCTTCATTGGTTTAGAACCATGTCCACGGCGTGCCGTCGAGGTAGAGCACAACATTGGCGAGCATGAGCGTGCGATCCCAGCGGTGGGTAGCGCTGACACGCACGTACTGGTGCAGCCAGGAGCCAACGTCGATGGTACCATCAGCGTAGAAAGTGCCAGGATCTTGCAGGGGTGGCAGGGTGACGTAGGTTGTCGACTCGGCTGGAGAGGCCGCTGGTGATGAGGCGCTGGCAGTTGAAGTAGCGTGAGAGTCCCCGGTGTTGCGACCACTGCGCGTCTCCATCGAGGTACGGGAGTCGTGCACCTCCACCAATAATGTTACGAGTAACTTATTTAATAAACTAAATTCGATGGACCGTGCTCGGCGAACAAGATGGCAACAGTTCATCAACAACCAGCAAGCGACGTCGTCTTTCTTTTTTGTGCAGCAAGGCTGTGTCGGCTGTTGTGTATCAATATGTATGAAAACGCAAGAAAAAAAATAACACAGAAAAGGACTCCGGCACGCGTAATCGTACGTGGGACCTCTGAAGTGCGAGTGCGAAGCGTTAACCACTGAGCCACAAAGGAGCACCTCTTTGAACTTTCAAACGGCAAGCTATTCATATCTGCCACTTAACGTTGAGGATGGGCATCTCGGGGGAACTATGATGTTTTCAGCATTACCAGCAAGATGGCACAATGATAACGCATTGCCACATCGTCACGACGTGGAGGCACGTGCTCTTATCCCCACGCCCCTTTGCCTGGCAGAGAGGAGGAGGGTGGACGCTCACTCGCGCGCCCTTATTTCGCAGTGGGGAGGATCGTAAGTCTTGGGTGACCTTGGGCTTTCCCTGGAACAATACTGTTGTATTTACCGAGCGCACAAAAGTCACTGAAATTGTTGCACAGCCTCCGTTTGCGAAAAGAATGCACTTTTCAGATACAGCGAAGTAACAGCTGAGACGCCTATTTGCGTTCATCTGTACTTTTGAGTACGTTTCGTGCGTCATTTGTGCGTGAGAAACGCGGGGCACCTTTTGATCTGCTTGGCCTTGTGGCGTGACCTTAAAATTTGTTGCTATCACGTTCATCGCTTCGCCTTTGTGGCAAAGTTGTGGCCTTTTTTAACTGGAAGAATCGATCTGTCTCGTGGAATGTTTTACTAACTGCTAGCCGCTAGTAATGGTGATGATGATGATTATGATGATTATGATGATGATGATGCCTTTACCATGGCTCATATTACCGCAGGGGGATTCACCAAGAACTAGTTATATGAATGTTTTATGTCTTTCAAAAGCATCACTCCAATTACTTCCTCTTCTCCATCAACGCCTGTCTTGCTGCGATTTCATCTTTTTCTGATTTCTCAATTTATTGGAAGAAAAATTGGTGGAACATTATTTACCCTTGAACAATTTTGTACAAAAAGTACATATTCCTGAATAGTGTACGAACAATTAAATCGTCCAGGAAGAGTGGTTAATTGTATTTAAAAAACACCGAATCTTGAATATTATTTTGGTTATAAGATAAATGGGTGACAGACGGACACAAAAACTTTGCGAGTGTTATATAGTGGGACGTCTGAACAAAATTCACATAGTAGCCAGAATGCAGCTTCATAGATCAACACACAAATATACATTTTAAATAATAGTTTTATCACGCCCAGTTTAAAAAGGGCGACCAAAATTTTAGAAGGCGCCACGTCATGAACATTTTTTTTTGTTTCACTCAGAAATATTTTGCCGGAATGCTTCATGTGGTGCTGCAAAAAGGGATTACTTTTATCAGCAAAATTTAAGACTCCAGATGACGTTCTCCCCGCTGGTGTTCCTTAACGTGCACCTATACTAATTTAAGCGCTCAGTTATTTTAAGCGCTCGTTTCATATGAGAATGGAATCACTTATCAAATGAACAAGTGTGCTGTATTAATGATGTGTTTTTCTCGACATTGTAACCCCCCTGCTGCAGCGCCTTCGGGCTAAGCGGGGTAATCATTGAATAAAAAAAAATTGGGCTAGTTAAACACGTAATCGTCATTTCCGCGTCAATCTCTTCTCCTTCGTGCACCTCAATCTCCACCTGGCAGGCAGGTGTGCTAGGGTGTCATTTTGCGCTCTGTGTCCCGTGGCAACGTAAAACTTTGGAAAGGCCCGTGCCCGGTAACGCATTCCTGGGTACACCTTGGGCAACGTGTGAACGTCCAATCCCAGCGCATGTTTACGAGAGGCTCAACTACTAACATCGCAGAGGCGGTGTCGTACCAGTAAAGTTCAAACTGAGGGGCGTCTATATAGAAGAGCAATGCACTGCACATTGCCAGATGTGCATGAAAACCAAAATACACATTGCCCACAATGCAGATATGTTGTACAGAAGCTTTCACAGCTAAATTGGCGTTACTTATACGCAATCAACGGGGACAATACGGTCCTATTATCCATAATGTCTACGTTGAAGTTGCTGTCTAGAATAAAGGATGGATGGACAGACGGACAGACGCACGGATGCGTGGACGGACAGAGTGTGGTCTACTTATAGACCATATGCGCATTATGAATGCTCTATGTACGGTATCTGTAGCACCTGTGTTTCGGTGCGACGAGGCCCTACGTCGACAGTGAAAACGGACATCGCGGCAGTCAGTATAAGGAGCTTCGCTTCTGAAACATCTGCTCACGCTCATGAAATCTTGGAACGTTCGGGATGTTTGTTCGAGGTTCAAACGTTAGAAGAGCGAAAAGTGTGCATCTGCTATAAATATTACGCGACCCTTCCGAGGACGACTTTTATACCATACCGGAGCGGTGCACGTTTTGACGTGGCTGCTTTGAGAGACCAAACGATAGTGCCGAAAACGAGTAATTTACTACGCATTCCATATTTTTATTGTTAATCTCAATTGATGCATCAAAGTTTTGAAAATGATGAATAATTAGTACACGAGTGTAAATAACCCGAAACATGCGAAAAACTTGCTCCCTTAAAAGATGATGAAAAGTGCATACAAAGCCATCGTAAGTGTAAACCTATAGTGGCCACTACGTCAGTTATGATGGTCAGTACTCCCCGGCCATGAGATCTCGCAAAGATCACCCTTTCAAAGTGCTTCGGAGGTGACAACGCAAGCTAGCAAATAACTAACTGCCTTTCTTTCTTTCTTCTTTTCGGTCAACCTAGAGCCTCCTTCAGCGCCAGCGACGTCTCCCTATTAACTGCGCTTATAGCGCGGCCACTATGACTCTCCCTCGATCAAAACGGCCTTAGGGGTCGTGACTCGTCGTTAGGCGGATTAATTTCGCGGATGCTAATCCAATTCGATGCAGACACTCTCTCGGGCGAGCGACAGCCGAGCGAGATCAGCGCTGTTGGACTGGCCTGTGCATAAATTTGGGGAGGCGTGAAAATGCGCGCGAATTCCGCTGCCGTCCGAGTATGCTCAGTGGCGCAACGCGAACGCATTCCGGAAACGGCTGGCGGGCCGTTTATGACTCGGCAGAGACGACGTGCGAGCGCGCCGCAGTTGAGACGCCATTATTCATCACCTTGTGATGCGAGGATGGCCCTAGGTTAGCTATGTTGTACTTTTTGCACTTTCAGAAGCCGTTCGAATCGCTAAAAAAGACTGCAAAACAAAAGAGAAAAATAGACAGATGAAAACAAACAAAAAAGGAAAAGCCAAGCAACAAAACACAAAACATAAAACGCACATGAATTAGGCTATTTAAACTTACAATTACAGCGGGTTGGTAGGTTGTGGCGTCTTCAATTTTCTTTTGTCAGTACTTTTATGCCCGATCTTTTTCCATGACGCCATCTAGTCAGCAAGTCTAATGTCACAGAACGAGCGCTAAAAAAAAAGCGCGCCGCCAAATTCTTGCGACAACGGGCGGGAGAAACGCCGCGAGGTCAAAAGAAAAAAAAAAAAAGAAAGCAAACGTCCGAGGCTCCCCGGGCGCGCGCTCTCCCCGCGGAAGCGTGGCGTCGCAGACGAACCTCCTCACCCCACATCGGCGGCCGAGATAGCCCGCGATGTTTCTAGAACGAAGGAGGCGGGGCCACGCCGAGTTCACTCATCCGACGCGGAGGGCAGTCGAACCGTCTCGCACCTCTCCCCAGCCTTCGCTGCGCATCGCGCCGACGAAATGAGGAGAACTTTCTGGAAGGTGGCGTGGAACGTATTTAATCGAGCAGCCGAGACGAGAAAGCAGGAGGAGACGGAAGTGAGCGCCAGAGCGCGTAGGGATTCCGCCGTGTAGTCGGCGAAGGTTTTGGTCCGTAGGGACGAAGCCGGAGATGAAGAGGATTTCCACCTGAGGGGTGACGACTCGAGCTACCGGCAAGAGTGTGTGTTTACCGCTATCGAGCGAAGACGCGGGGCAACAGCTGCGTGTGTGAAGCCGACGTGTTCCGGCGAAGAAGTTGAAGTTGGAAGAGTGGCCAATTGAAGACGGGAGGTTTCCTGGAGGAGAAACTTCGAGAGCTGCGGAACGACAACAACGCTGGACTTTGAGTGAGTGATTCTCGGAAGAGTATCATCTCGACTTTGGTTCCAAGAACTTTGGACTGAATAGGTTCTCTATCTCTTTAGTCTTTAAGTGTCTTGGTTGTTCAATGCATGCGACTGCATTGTAGATCGTATTGTTGTCCGAGTCCGTTGTTTCAAGTGTGGCTGATTGTATTGTGTAGTATGTTGATTGATTGGTTTGATTGGTGACATATTGTATGCAACTATTGTGGAGTGTGCATTTTTGTGTATTGTTTTCGATCTGCAATTATTGAGAATATAATTTGTTTGTTTATCAACTCTCGGCTCTGACTTGTTCTTTGGGCCACAGCCGGCGTCCGCTGGCGCGCCAAAAAGGACCACTTCTAAATTGTCCACGCTTTCGTGGTGCGGTTCGGGGGGCCGATACTTCGGCCCTAGGAATTAGCCCGGCGATCGCCTCCCTAATTAACGGGACAGGTGTGACATCTAATAACACGTCTCTTTTGCATTCTGCGCTGAGCCGTAAACTTATTCTATACAATTGAGTGATATGCGGGGTTTAACGTCCCAAAACAACCATATAGTTATGAGAGACGCCGTAGTGGAGGGCTCCAGAAATTTCGACCCCCTGGGGTTCCTTAACGTGCACCGAAATATGAATACACGTCCCCACACCATTTCCGCCTCCATCGGAAATATTCTACACAATTACCGAATATACATTTGCTTATTTCGAGTGGCGATAAAAATATCTCACTAACTTAGAACTGCTTGACCACAGAATAAAAAAACATGACCCAAAAATTGGCTGCATCAGCATGCAAGAAATGCGTGCCACCCGCCAAGCATTCCACAAGTCGACACGGTATTTCAGCAGAACGCGTCATTACGAGCCTCGAGTTGCTGTTTGACTACTTCCAGTGTACAATGAACGCTTAGCCGCATGCAGTGCTTTCACCCGAATACTCCTATAAACCTTCTAAACTACGTGTGAAGATTTAGCTCATTAAATTTGGCACGCCAGTGGTATTAAACACGATGGTGCGGCTTCACGCCTGTAGCATCGATCCAATCATTGTTACACGTCTATTTATTTTATTCCAATACAATCAGTACGTGCCCCTTCGAACACGCTAAGGAGTTCACTAGGTACACGAGCGTGCCTGGAGATGCACCTCTCACAAAATTGCTTTCGTACAAGCTCCACGAACGATGTTTTAAGTCGTCTGGATGGACAGCCCAACATGTGGGAAATGAGCGGCAGTAAAGTCAGGCCGGCTTTACCGCGTGGCAGACAGGCTTTTGAGACTGACTTCTCCGCAATAAGGGGCTTTGTGAGGAGAATCCCACATCACTGATTCATATCGTATTATATTGAGGGTGTAAGTAGTCATAATATCAATTGTATGAACACTCCAATGATTGATTTGTGGGGTTTAACGTCCCAAAACCACTATTTGATTATGAGAGACGCCGTAGTGGAGGGCTCCGGAAATTTCGACCACGTGGGGTTCTTTAACGTGCACCCAAATCTGAGCACACGGGCCTACAACATTTCCGCCTCCATCGGAAATGTAGCCGCCACAGCCGGGATTTGATCCCGCGACCTGCGGGTCAACAGCCGAGTACCTTAGCCACTAGACCACCGTGGCGGGGCTATGAACAATCCAAGCTTATATCGACCGTCGCCGTCATGTTCCATATAACGTCTGTTGGGACTCCGGGTCCTGCCGGTCTCGTTTTCAGTAGCTGGCCCCGTCGCAGGATCCATCGTCCAACAATTCAGCGAGAAGAAGCACCCGAACGAACGACAGAGATTTATTTACATGTGGAAAAGTGATCAACTGATCCAAAGAGAGAAGAGAGAGAGATACAAAACGTCTTCGGCATTTTATAGCGCCGCGTGTCCGACACTGGGCGCACCATCCACATCGTCAGCCAATACGGTGGCTCCGGCACCTCGGCCACGAGAGAGGGGGAAACACACCTTCCAACACATGGAGTGGCACAACCTAATACGATGTCCATATATGGTCACGGCGCCCTAAAAAATGCCCAAACATGGTCACGAACGCACAGCAGCTTCCGGAGTTCTCCCGGCGAGAGGAGGAGCCTGAATGGGGAGGTGGGGGTGAACGACACAGTCGGTCAAGAACCGGTTCTCCCCCAAACTCCTCTTGCTTGGTTCCCTAGGGCCGGTCGTAACAGTCTCTCGCACGGGGGGGTAAAGATCTCGATGGGCTGAGGTTTGCAGCCACTGTCCGGAGAGATCAGCGCCGGCAGTCGGTTTGGTGACGACCGTCTTTGATGAAGTAGAGGGCACCACCTGCTTCATTGTGGGCTCAACAGACATCACATACGCATGTGAAAACACAACTACTCAGCCGGTGAGCGCCGGACAATTCCGCCAAACTTCACCAGGCAATTTTCCCCTTTAACTGATATTAAAGCAAATACATAATTTATTCAAAATGTTACTCATACGTTAAGGTGACACAAAACAACAACACTGGAAGCACACCGAACCCGAAACCCTGGATAGCCGTGTCTTCTACGTTTTCAAACAAGTACACCTAAAAGAGTAAAAAAAAACAATCACTAGCCCTTGTCTAGGTCAGGAAAAAAATTGCCAGAGTTCTCGAGACATCCTCTCGCGTCAGGGGCATCGACTTAAGCTATCAGCGTTGCCATGGAGTACACCCTTTTTGTAGCGTATTTCAAACGTATATTGTTGCAAAACGAGGCTCCAACGCAGCACGCGGCCGTTCTTAGAGGACATGGTCTGCAGCCAGGTGAGAGGACAATGGTCCACTTCCACAATGAACTTGCTTCCGGCAATATAACAAGCCAGTGTCTGGACTACCCAAACCAAGCACGCACATTCCTTTTCGCTAGCGCTGTAAACCTGCTCGCGAAGGGTGAGTTTCCGGCTAACATAGAGGACGGGATGCTCTTCATCCCCTCATCGCTTTGACTAAGAACTGCCCCCATGTCTCTATCACTAACGTCGCATTGGACTATGAAAGGCCTCGAGTAGTCCGGTGAACTAAGCAAAGGTTGGCTCGACAAGGCCGCTTTCAAAACGCGGAAAGCCTTTTCTTTCTCCTCATCCCAGTCGACCATTTGGGGCTCGGTCTTGCGCAACGCGTCAGTAAGAGTGCTGGCAATGTCGGAATATCTAGGGATGTACTTACGATTGTAACCAGCTATTCCAAGAAAAGCCCGAATATCGGTTTTCGTTCGGGGCTGGGGAAAGTCTCGGATAGCTGCCACTTTCATTTCAGAGGGACGGCGATGCCCTCGACCGATAACATGCCCGAGATAGAGTACCTCTGCTTGTGCTAGCTGACACTTGGGCGCCTTTACCGTTAAACCTGCTTCGCGTAGGCGTGTCAGTACTGCTCTCAAATGCGCCAAGTGTTCTGGCCAGGACGAGGAAAACACGGCGACGTCGTCCAAGTAAGGCAATGCGAAGTCCTCTTGACCCCGCAAAACCTTATCCATTAAGTTTGAAAAACAGTAAGGCGCGTTCTTTAGGCCGAAACTCAACACTTTAGGGCGGAATGTCCCCAATGGTAAAATAAATGCAGCATACCGGCTCGCCCTCTCGGTTAGCGGCACCTGCCAGTAACCTCTCACTAGGTCTAGCGTTGAGATAAATTGCGCTCTACTTACCCTCTCGACGCGTTCCTCAATGTGGGGAATTGGGTATGTCTGATCCTTGGTGATGAGGTTTAACTTACGATAGTCTACGCAAGGACGCGGATCTTTGCCGGGTACCTCCACAAGAATTAACGGGGAAGTGTAATCACTTTCACACGGCTCAATCACGCCCAATTCCAGCATCCTGTTAACCTCTGCTTTTATTAGCTCAAGCCGGCGAGGTGACACCCGATACGTCTTAGATCTTACCGGTTCCGACGAGGTAAGCTCTATGTCATGAGTGAGGACGGATGTCCGGCCTGGCTCGCTTACAAATCTGTCCTGAAACTCGGTCAAAAGACCCCGCAATTCCTGCTTCTGCTCCATTGTCAGCTGTGACTTTGATACTAAATCCTCAACTCTTTTCTCGATCGGGACTTCGTCCGATTCGGGAGCTAATTCAGGAATTTCTGCCGGAACCTCTTCCGGAACATTTAAAGTCATGTTCACGATGGCTTCCTTCTCTTTATAGGGTTTGAGTAAGTTGCTATGATACACCTGGTGCACCTTACGACTTCCTGGTAATTTTACCACATAGTTGGTGTCAGACAATTTTCGAGTAATTTCAGCCGGGCCGACCCATTGCACTTCAAGCTTATTCTTTTGGGAGGGCCTCAACAACATGACCCTGTCTCCTACAGCAAAGTGTCGCGCTTTAGCTGTCCGATCGTAGTAAAGCTTAGCCTTCTGCTGTGCTTTGGTCATCGCACTCTCGGTCAGTTCTTGGGCGTTTGTTAGACGATCCAATAAGGTGAGGACATATTCCACTACTACAGGATCATCACCCTGACCTTCCCACGACTCTCTCAGCATACGAAGAGGAGACCGCAGTCTGCGGCCGTAAACAAGTTCCGCTGGCGTAAATCCTGTTGTCTCATGTGGTGCAGTTCTTAGTGCAAACATCGTTGCAGGTAAGCGCATTTCCCAGTCAGTTTTTCGTTCAAAACATAAGGCTCTTAACACTCGCTTCATCACGGAGTGAAGCTTTTCTATCGAGTTCGACTGCGGATGGTAGACTGAACTATGCAATAATTTCACGCCACACCGCTCTAGAAAGGTTGTCGTTAAGGCACTCGTGAAAATGGTGCCCTGGTCTGATTGTATCTCGGCAGGAAAGCCTACCCGGGTAAACACGGACAGAAGTGCGTTCACTACTTCCACGGAACTTGGCTCTCTTAGCGGGACCGCCTCTGGAAATTTAGTAGCTGGGCAGATTAAGGTCAGGATGTGACGGTAGCCTGAAGTTGTCTTGGGCAAAGGACCTACTGTGTCAATTACCAACCGACGAAAGGGCTCCGTGATTACGGGTACCAGCTTCATTGTAAATTTCGCCTTATCTCCCGGCTTACCCACTCGCTGACACACATCGCAAGATTTTACAAACCTCTCTACATCTTTAAAGCATCCAGGCCAGTAGTATTCCTGTAAAAGACAATTTTTCGTCTTCTTTACGCCTAAGTCGCCTGACCATGATCCTCCATGCACCAAACTAAGCAAATCGTGACGATACGCCTGAGATACGACTACCTGGTCAAACTCTACTCCTCGCCTATCTAGATATTTTCGATAGAGTATGCCGCTCCTCTCTTGGAATCTCACGTTTGACGATTCCCTCTTTCGAACTGTCTTGGAATTGCTTAAGCGTCGGGTCCCCCTTTTGTTCGGTTATAAATGAAGCGGGGCTCACCTGCAGCAGCCGACCGAAATTATCCGAAGTTGGCATGACACACAACTCTTTTGTATTTTCTAGTACCTGGAATGTGTCACCCTCTGTGCTATCCTCTATACTACCAGGAATCGGCTTGGGAGCAACGGCATTTTCTATTTGCTCGGTCAACGAGGCGTAATTGCCCCCTTCCAATTCGGGAGGAGGTTCATCGTTTCCTTTAGGAATGGTTGCCTCCGCGATTACGGCTTCTGCAGCCTGTTCTCGCACAAGTCGATTTCTTACCGTGGTGTCCAACTCACAACCAGGCCCGTTTTCGATTTGAGGCTTGTTTGCCTCAGTGAATGTTGCTCTCGCAGCCAGCGCACGTGCCTTCGATCTAGTCAGTGCCTGCACTATGCCTTCTCCCAACGTTAGATCTTTCTCCTTCAGCATTTGATCTGACTTATTTGCAAATAAGTAAGGATACTGAGGGGGCAGATATGGCGATACCGCGGCTTCCGTTTCCAACGTACCAAATGCGCCTTTAAGAACAACTTTAGCTACGGGAAGGCACTGACTGTTTGCTTCTACGGCTTGTCTAATCCAGGCACAGTCTCCTGAATACTGTCCGGACTGAACAAAAGACGGATGAACTACGTCCATAGTGGCTGCGGAGTCTCTAAGAACCCGACACTGCTTGCCGTTCACGGTAAGGTCGTACATATAGGGCTCTAACAACTTCATGTTCTCGTCGGCTTCATTTATAGATAAAAAGGCCACCTTTTTTTTCGGGCAGTGTTTCGCGAAGTGCCCTGTTTCGTGGCAATTGAAACAAGCAGCCGGTTTTCTCGCCTCAAATTTCCTTTTGCTTGCCTCTGCCGACGCCCCATGGTTAGATGAATTGTTTTCCTCACCCTTTTGTGCGAGACTTGTCGGTTGTTTTCTAAACGGCGCCTTATTTGGTAGTAGGAATTTTTCCCTTTTAGGCTCGCTGTTTGCCCCGAGGGCGCGGCGCGTAACGAATTCTTCAACGAGCTCAGCGGCTTTCGTTACGGTGTTCACGTATGGTCTATCCTGCACCCAGAACCTCACCTTTTCTGGTAAACTTTGATAGAATTGTTCCAGACCGATACACTCGAGCACCTTGTCATGATTCCCATACGCCTTTGCCTCTTTTAGCCACTCCCCCATGTTGGCCATTAACTTGTAAGCAAACTCCGGGTATGAATCATTGTTCTCTTTTACGGCGTTGCGAAATTTTTGTCTGAAACCTTCCGCTGACAACCTGTATTTTTTGAGAAGGCTCGACTTTACTTCACTGTACTCGTCAGCCTGCTCTTTCGTGAGGCGCGCGATTACTTCTGAGGCCTCCCCCGGAAGTAGGGACAACCAGCGTTGAGGCCATGTATCCTGGCTGAAGCCTTGTCTTTCACAAGTTCTCTCAAAGTTGACGAGGAACCGCCCAATGTCCTCCCCTAGCTTGTACGATCTCATTAGGTCCGTCATTTTGAACCTGACCCGCTCTGCGGTACCGGATGCCTCGCTGCCTCCTGCTCTACTATTATGGCTAATCTCTAGCTTGAGGCGCTTTATTTCAAGCTCGTGCTTTCGCATCTTATCTGCCTCGGCTTCTGCCGCTTTCCTTTCAGCCTCCGCCGCCTTTTCTTCGGCCTCGGCCGCCTTTCTTTCGGCCTCTGCCGCTTGCCTCTCCTGAATCTCCTCGACACATTCTGACAGCTCGTCATCCTCCGCCCCCCGTGCGAGAATCGCCTCTATCAGCTCTGGCTTTCTTTGAGAGTCCGACATCTCCAGATTCAACTCCCTTGCAAGTAGCAACAACATCGACTTTCGCAGGGATTTCAGATTCATGGCTGCCTCCAGTACCGCTGTCTCTGTTCCACAAAGATTCCTGTCCTGCAACTAATTAACCTTGACGGCAACGACAGCTCTAGGTTCCTGCCTTGCCTCAAGTTTTCCGTTAACTTAGTCTACAAATAAAGCTTCAAAAAGCTCTTACACGGAATCCTGCCCTGTCACTGTTAACCTTGACGCCACTGACAGAAAGAGCTTAACCAAGCTATCACACAATTTCTGCCTGACGCAAGTTACCTGTTAACCCAATGACCAAGACAGCCCCTGTCTACCAGCTTTTACTTAAGACATAGAGTAAATGCCTGGTAAAATTTAACAGAGAAAGCCGGCACTCACCCAGTTCACAGTCATGTCTCCGGCGTCGTGCCTCTCAGAAGTGCCGTTCTATTCCCTTTGAAAGTCGATGAGCTCGTGTCATCCTTCTCCTGTCGTCCCGTTGTTGAACTTCGGGCTCACACCGTCCAGTGGTCGCTTTCGGGGTTATCAGCATCCTACCGCTGCCATCCAGTTGTTGGGACTCCGGGTCCTGCCAGTCTTGGTTTAGGTAGCTGGCCCCGTCGCAGGATCCATCGTCCAACAATTCAGCGAGAAGAAGCGCCCGAACGAACGACAGAGATTTATTTACATGTGGAGAAGTGATCAACTGATCCAAAGAGAGAAGAGAGAGAGATACAAAACGTCTTCGGCATTTTATAGCGCCGCGTTGCCGACACTGGGCGCACTGTCCACATCGTCAGCCAATACGGTGGCTCCGGCACCTCGGCCATGAGAGAGGGGGAAACACAACTTCCAACACATGGAGTGGCACAACCTAACACGATGTCCATATATGATCACGGCGCCCTAAAAAGTGCCCAAACATGGTCACGAACGCACAGCAGATTCCGGAGTTCTCCCGGCGAGAGGAGGAGCCTGAATGGGGAGGTGGGGGTGGACGACACAGTCGGTCCAGAACCGGTTCTCCCCCCAAACTCCTCTTGCTTGGTTCCCTAGGGCCGGTCGTAACACGTCCTAACCAATAACATTGTCTCGCGCGTTGTATGTTCTATATGCGAAAGAAAGCACGAGAGCTCTATTGACAATATGCTACTGAAGCAGATATGAAACGAACCGGCCATCTCTGTCGTGAAAAAGGCGCATAGGAAAAAAAAAAGGCCGGAGTGGGAGCTGGGCGCGTCTGGCAGAAAACGTGTACTTTGACCGAGCCGGCGTGGCTAGCCAAACCCGTATCTCTATAGAGAGTATCAGCAGATCTCTCATAGCTTTGTGCGTGCTATAGTCTCATCTCTGCGTTCAAATCACAGACAGCACGAAGGTCATTTCGCTCGCTGCAGCTACTGCGTTTTTTTAAAGGGGCAAGCAGCTAGCCTTACTTCTTATAACATTCCAATTTGTTACTATCGCATTCATTGCTTCACCCTGACGGCAAAACTAGGTTTTTTTTTAAATTTAATGCCTGATTACAAGTTAGCGACATAGAACTTCGATTGTTTTACTTGTAAGCCATGCGCACGGTTCACTGAAAGAGAGAGGAGACGTGCGTGTGATGCATGTGCCAAAATGAGTGCCGCCTCGCGGCACATGCAAACCTGCAGGAATCCCGTGCTATGCACAACGGGTGACAAGCTGCATTGGAGTAGACAGATAGATATGGATGGCCCTGCGACAAATGTCGCGTGGTTGTAGTGGAACTACTGTCTATAACTACACCGCATAGGCCACTGTAGCCATATACGACCTATGTACTACCTGTAACATTTGAGTTGCAGTTTACGGCACTACGCACCGCAGTTAAGTGAACGTGGACATTAATTACAAGTATAGTTCAAGCAGTAAGCAGAGGAAATGTGCGCAAAAGTTATCTAAAGCACTCATAGGCATTACAGCAATATAGAAGCTTTATTTATAAGTATAACGATGAAGACTTTGGCAACGTTCTACCGACAGCAATCATTTGAGATACCGAAACGTTTTCTGGGTATGTAAAAAAAACACATAGTAGTGATATCTTAACACTACGCAAGTTTACTACTCAACGAGCTGTTCTTGTGTCTTATGGGCACATGACGCTTTGTCGTTTTTAGTTCAGTGTTGGCTAAAGCTTTTGCCGGCTGTTGTTAATGACACAACTTCAGCAATTTTTTATTGAGCAAAAGATCTTAGTAAACCGCATTAAAAGAAGATAGGGCTCGAAACAGCAATGGTACTCATTAACTGCTACATATGTGCAGTTTTGTTGTTTTTTCACGTCTGACGTGCCCATGTGTAACCACCCTACTGCATACATGTGCACGTCTTGCGTGCATGTGTGCGGTGAATTGCGTGCACAGTGCTGGGAGAGAATTTGCGCGTCTGTGGTCATAAATTAAAGGCGGTTGACACGGAGGAGAAATTACGAAGAACACAAGAGATGAAATGCGACAAGAAGCTTACCGAAGGCAGCCTTGCCGGTGGGCGCGTAGGTGAGCATGTACCCTTGCAGCTTGACATGCTTGTTGGGGTTCGGTCGCGGTGGCTTCCAGCGTAGCGTGAACGAGTGCTCGGCAATGGCGTCGATGGTCACCTCGCGTGGTGGACCCAGCGGCCACTGCTGTTCGGTCGTTTCTTCTGCGCGCGAGAATAGAAGCGAAAATGTGAGTGCACGCCTCCGTCAAATGAGAAATAAAGATAATCCACGGAAGTATACCACGTAACGTTCATTGAACGAAATGTGAACACTGCGGAGGAATCCTTGAGATATTGGACAGGTATTTTTTAAAGCGTAAAGGCACAGATTAAACAGAACTATACGCATTAGCTAATTGGCGTGACCGTAGCCTTTCACAACGAAGTCAGAGTTAGTCAGTAGCACATCAAGATTATTTGATTTATATGTGGGGTTTAACGTCCCAAAACCACCATATGATTATGAGAGACGCCGTAGTGGAGGGCTCCGGAAATTTCGACCACCTGGGGTTCTTTAACGTGCACCCAAATCTGAGCACCATCAAGATTATTAGCACGAAAAGAACATGGCTAGAAAAAAAATCAATATTTTCACCATCTTACGAAAATGGTACTCAGCAGAACACTCTCCTTGCTGCAAACACAAACGCCGATTGCATGCCAACGCTTTCATTCAGGAATAATAATAATAATAATAATAATAATAATAATAATAATAATAATAATAATAATATTAGCACCAGTAGTAGTAGTAGTAGTAGTAGTAGTAGTAGTAGTAGTAGTAGTAGTAGTAGTAGTAGTAGTAGTAGTATAAGGTTTGTAGACACAGAAAACGCTGGACACAGAAGACATATGGAGGGAACAAGCTCACACCTGCCACATATAAGGGCACAACGCCTGCCTGCACAACGGTATGGGAGTAAGCATACGTAGGCACGCACGGTGCATCTCGATTTGTGTTTTACGCTCGTACAACAGATGCAAGCAGCAGAAGCTACTGCAATTTTATTGCGACAGCAATTATATTAGACACATGAGGTGCATTTTATTGCGATAACAAATATATGGATACTCTGGGCGCATTTTCGCCGACACCGTCATGTTAATATCACATGTGCTTTCATCAGATACGATACAAAGGCCTACTTGATAGCATCACCCCGCGCGTCGTATGCTCTGTGTGTGAAAGCGTCCGAAGGCTGCCGACGAGTGCGGCTCGAGCAGGGATGAAACACGTGGGTAGGTTTTCTCTCACAAAGGAGCTTGACAGGGTGCCAGTGGCGGGGTCTGCGTCGCACGGGCATAAACGAAATAAAATTGACCGAAAAGGCGTTGTTGTGCACGCGCCATGGTGTCAGAGATCAGCATACGGTTAATACCTTTGTAAGTGCTGTGTTTTCCCCGCTGTCATGAATGTGCATATTCAAATGAACTTCGTTGAGTAATCAGAAGGCAAGTGAATTTACGCTAAGTGAAGACATCGGCAGACAGTGCTCATTTGAAACCATACCCGTGGTCTCCCCTCTCTCCCAAATTGTACCACAGAACACACCAAGTTGCCTCTTGCGCGAGTCCCACGGTCCCGTCGCCTGGCAAAGTTCAGAGTAAAACAACATCCGCACAGGCGTGGCAGGAAAGAAGGCTCCTCTCCTACAATTGACTCCAAAGAAATCTCGGGAAGGGCAGCGAAATTTCTAAGAAGCTGACATGGAGCTCTAGGCAGTCGAACATCGGCTTCACTGCGGTGTCCGGTGTCAAGTTGATCCCCTGGCTACGCCCCGAGGGTTCCAGCGAGTGGCGAGTGCAACCCCGGATTCCAACAGCCACGAACGAAAGTAGACTCGGACTTTATTGTTAGTTGCATGCAGCAAAATTAGGCTCTGATTTGGATTCCTAATTAGCGAGTCATTCGTTAGAGGTGTTACGCTGGTGACAGTACCTTATGTGTCAATTTCATTTTTATATTGGTAAGCAAGTAGCTAGATGAAGTGAAATCTGTATACGTGCACTCTGTGTTGAAGCGAGAGACAGCATGTTGAAGCGGTCATATTCTCTTACGCAAATGTTTTATAGAGTTACGTCAGATCATATCTTAAAAAGAGTTAGCTGCTAGCCCTAGTTAGGCAAATATTTCAATATGCCATTCCTTGCCTCACCTTTTCGATGAAACTGTGACTTTTTGCCTCATTGTCCACTTCGCGGCCGCTTAGTGAACCAGCGCTGAGTAGCGCTGTTTCCCAATCATTGTGGTATACATGCACGCGCCAAGGGTTTTCTGTTAGCAGAGTTACTGTTCGCCGAGTTACGAATGACGTAGTTGTATACACCATCACTCTATAGACAAAATAGCATCGTAGAGATAACTATTAGATAGCTTTGACAGTCAGAAGGTGTTCTTTTGTATTAATAAATTATTGCGTTCGTTTGATAAGTGTGAGCGGGATTCTGCCAGTAATTCGTGCACAATCTTTAGAAGACATCGCGTTTAGTGCAATTCTGCCTGTCTTTTTTGTGTTTAGCTTGAGCGAGCATGGCAGGATCGGGCAGTGAAATTTTAAAACTAAAAATATAACGGTGCAGTTATAAACGTGACACGTTCAGCTACTTGCACCCCGCACTTGCATGCACGCAAGGAACATAATTGTGAAGACCTACAGCGCTATTGCAAGATTATCCTGAAAACAAAAGTACAAGATCTTTAATGCGACAATATGTTCACTGTAGAGCTCCTAAATAGGAAAATAAGGGTATTTGTTTTTAGCTAAATTATATAAAAGAGGGAGACAAGCATTATTATATATATCCAAAAACACGGATATGATTGTACTTGAAGAAGAGCCGGACTAGAAACCTAGCACTGTTCTTTGCCTTCATCGCTTAACAGATACCCACCTATCTTGAATAGTGAGTAGGCACGTATATTATACGCAGCGAACGCATTAACAGTCCATTAGATGTACTCCGCACAGGTACAAGGCGGCCATAACAACTAGCTACCAGCAGCTCCGTTAGAATAAAGGTGAGTGTATGCGAGCTAACACTAAGGCACGGGCACAATATTCACTATGTATATGCTCCCACACTGATGGGTGCATTATATTGACCCCAGGGCTTGCATATAATGCAGAGCTATATTTTAGCTCGTGTCTTACTTATTATTCACCAAACACTATTGATCAGTTTTGGCGATGCCGTAGACTTAGTACCGTCTACACCACTGACAAAGAACAATTCGAGTGACTGCAATAGAATCGTGAAGTAACACCGGCCTAATAATCGTCACTATAGGCGTCGCCCAACTGGATTATAGTGTCGGGATTTATATACACAACGGCATATGTTTTGAAGCCCTTGGAAGTCCTCTTGTTGAGAAACACCTGGTGTATTATATAGCTGGATGGTTAGAGAGTAACGTCAAATTGAAAATACGCTCGGCTTATATTCATAAAAAAATCTTTCGTTGGAGCGCGTTCTAAAAGGGCAGCACTCAGAAATCATGCACGGATATGCGCATAGTCTAGTGGCGTAGTCAGAATTTTTACAGCGAAAGCTGTTATGAGATCACATCTTGGGTGATCACCAATGACACAGCGGGGCTCGAACCTGGGTCCGCTGGATGCCCGCCGAGTATCCTACCACTGAGCTATGCCGGTGCTTGTGGCGTTTATGCAAACTTGACTCAGACAGGCTTGATATTGGAAAAGCAATCGCGTTAATACGACTTATAAAGCATTTTAAAACAGCAAAAAACCAGCCAGTCGTCGCACGATGCGAATAGCGTAACGTGTGGGCCGTCCGATGATCCAACGCATGAGAAAAGCTTGTTCTTGTTCCCCTATTAACTGTGGCGCATACCACTTCAGAAAAACTTTGTCATCTTTGTCGGCCACAGCACGAACGATTGGCACAAAATTCCTTGCAAGTGTTTAGCGGATACCACGCTTCTCAGATCAATGACGAAAAATAGCATAGCGAATGCCAGCCTAATACCCAAAAAATTTATTATTAATGCCCTAGTGGGTATCAAGCAAGTGTGCTTGTAGTAGTTACTGAATGAGTGTTTCGAAAAGGCTTTGAAAAACCGCTCTTCTACTTTTCGCTGTGCAGGTGCTGCGCCTACCGCGCAGGCCTCGCGTTTTTTTCGTTTTTTTTTTTGCCGCGGCGGGAGGTTGAACGAGTCTTTGTGCATGTTCGTATGCGCCTTCGTATGCGCGTGTGTATATGCACATATGAAAAAAAAAATCTTCGTTCTTGGGCTACGCCAGTCATAGGGTCTGTGAGAACAATGTATTAGGTAGCTGGCGTAATATTCAAAAGCTGGTACGACCTTTTTTGTGGGAAGTGTTGTGAACAATATTGCCACTGCTGTGGTGACCGCACTTCAATGCGTAGCATTGGTCGTGTGAAAATTGACGCTCACAGCCCTAAAGTGACGTTCGCGTATAGCGTTCAATACTCACAAATAATTGTTGAGCACGACATTCGAAAATGAACTTAACAGCATTACAATTAGCATTTAAAACAAATGTGTATGCATAATACGCATTGTATGTTGTAAGAAAGTAAATAACAGGTGTAGTGAGGCTTTTTGCGAAAACTTTAGTACTCGAAAACAGGCGCATTTGTAGCGTTTTGGCAGAGTGTCAATGACAGCGCATAATCAAACGTACTTGATCAAGAAAATGAGCTCGTTAAGAAGCCATCCCAGCACTTGGCCTTTGAAGTCATCTATTATAACGGCTCTCGATAGCAAAACGGCTAATTTATGTTCACGGTGTGAAACGGAATGAAAATTAAAGAAACAATTGAAACACTGAGATGTAGCGAACAAATATTTCGGAGAATCTGCTAAGTAACCCGCTGCGTAGAATCCGTTTTTTTGTTTGTTGGAGAAAAGGCACTGCAACTTCACAGGTTCGCCACACCATTGCTCGCCAGTGATGAATGAGCTTTTCGATCATCTCAGCTTTGGCACAGCCGTATTCAATGCGAGCCGAAATTTGCCATTTTTACAGCGGCGCAATCAGCTAACGCGAACGAGAACTTGGCGCAAACGTGGTCGTTCTGGACAAAAAAATACGAGAGAAAGTTTATTATCTGAAATGCCGTGTGGTACTGCGCACTTTTACCAACTATGTCACTTAAGAAGACGCACTATACGTTTCCCCACGCTTAATTCGTAAGCCACTTGCTTTCACTTTCGCGATAGGTGGCGCCCACATTCATGTTCCTCATTCGAGCTTTTATGAGACCCGACATGCCGCATCCCCGCTGCCTGTTGCATTACGTCATGTAAGATATGGTCATAAGGCATACACGTGCCGTATAGGATGCAGCTTCGCTGCATGGTTTATAAATCTCGGAGAACCGAGGCAAATCCGACGTGCCCGAGCCAACTCCCGACGAGCGAGAGCGCTGACACGTGTGTATACTTAGAGCTCGGTCAACGACGGCCTCGTACAGACGGGATTCAGCAATATAAATGGCGCAAAAGCAAGCAGGCGCGTGGCGCGACTGCTGAAAGGCTTTCCCCTTATGTCCTCCTCGCCCCACTTCCCACCGCTCCACTCTTTTGTCCCAATCTGTGAGCTATGCTCCCCTACACCCGGACCATCCCGCACCGTTCCCCCTTCGCTTCGTATACGCTTTTTTGCAGAACACGCACGCGCGCTGCCTCTAGGGTCACAGCCGTTGCCCGTGTCAGTCCACCATCTGTGCCTCAGCGCCGGTTGGACCGACCCCGCCATCGCTGCTTCTCAAAGCAAGCCTCGGGAGAGGGCATCACCTGGCGCCGCCTCCCTCTAACCCGCCGCCACGAGACCGGCGGTTCTCGCCGTCGGTTCATTTATGAGCAGCGTAGCCGAGAGACGACGGGTACTTCTCGACGCATGGCACCATTAATTCGCGCGAATCTGGCGGATCTCCGCCGCAGCTTTGAGAGGACGCGCGTATAGTTTGGGTGGCCGGATATATTAGTGTGCCACCCGTCCAAGTTATTAGACAAGAAGGAATTTGTTGTGAAGTTTGAAGGATCGCAGTCTGATTAATAAAGCCAAGAAATTAATGAACTGTGTTATTCGCAACAATTTTTTTTTCTTTAATTCAGCTGCCAACTTGTGACATCACGTGCTAACGAACGACATCTGGCTAAAGAGAATGTTCGCAGCCTTGGCTATACGCATACAAACGGTTGCATATACAAAAAAAAAAACTGCGCCTAGAAAAAGAAGGTACGAAGTAAACAAAAAGTGAGAAGGCAGGAAGGTTAGGGAAAGAGAATAGAAAGGTGAAAGAAAGTGAGACAAAGAGAGGAGGGGAGAGACATAACAGAGACATAACCAAGAAAAGTGCGATCAGTGGACGACCACCACCGATAGCTCACATGGAAAACTATCGCGTGCGTCATGCGAAAGTTCTAAGCTAGGTCTCCTGCGGCGGCTGGTAGTGTTTCGTTCACTTCAGGTCACATTTCCTTGATCTCATGAAAGCTACCAATGAACTTCAAAAACAGCAACAACAAGGACAACAAAAAATGCACCTTATATGTTTTCTTGGTTTTAATAACCATGACGTCTCACGAAAAACGGTCTCCTGGTTCGATTTCCCATCTTTCATTGATGTGTCAAGCGCACCGTAGCGGCGGAACACGAGATAAACTTTGAACACCCGAGATCATTAAACATGCAGTTTAATTTAGATAGTACACGGGAGGTTTTCTTTTTCACCAGGGTCGAAATGACGTTGCCGCTGTCAAATATGCAGCCTACGGTGTTCAGTCGTAAACAGCGCCGTATCTACAGATCTGCCGGGCAGCATAGCTTGATGAATAGCAAGCTACCCATTCCGGCAGCTCATAGGTGTCAGTTGCACCGGCGTCAGTTGGTATCAGTTGCATCGGCATACCAAGAAGGGCAAAAATACCACGGACATAGTGCTGTTGATTAATCAAATAAATAAATAATTGATTGATTGATTGACATGTGGGATTTAACGTCCCGAAACCGCCATATGATTATGAGAGACACTGTAGTACAGGGCTCCGGACATTTAGACCACCTGGGGTTCTTTACCATGCACCAAAATCCGAGCACACGGGCCTATAGCATTTTATTCTCCATCGAAAATGCAGCCACCGCAGCCGGGATTCGATCCCGCGACCTGCGAGTCGGCAACTGAGTACCTTAGCCACTAGACGACCACGGCGGCTATAGTGCTGTTCATGACATTTTCTTTTCTTGACTGTTGTTAAGTTCAGAATCAACTTCATGATTTTAACCACATCTGACGCTGACGTCCCTTCACGCGCTCTCGCTTTCAAGTAAATGAATAAAAAAGTTCGCTTTTTCTTGCTGGTCCACATTCATTCAGACATTCAGACACTGGCCTACATTCACGTGCTTTCAGATTTAAAGAAAAACAAAAAGAAACCACTTCATATTTGTTGCTGGTACGCATTTATTCAGACTCCAGTCATTTTTTCAACGAAAAGAAACATAGGTAAATGCGTAGGAACAGACAACATTGACGTTGAAACTCACATTTTTGGTCTTCCGTACAGCGATATCACACAGCCGGAACTGATGGAGTAGACAGCCTTTAGGAAAACCAAGATACGTAAACTTTGTATGTTCAAGAAGGGTATCAGCAGTTAAGCGATAACATAAAATGAACCTAGAAGAATCTCGTCTTTTTTAAAGAAAAGTGTGCGACTAATCACACGTAAGAATCGGCGCAGAAATACTGGAGGGAGCCTCGAAAGCACCGCTTTCTTTTTCCAACCAGGATAACAACATGGAAGCATAACAACACGGCAGAATTTTGTTTTAGAATGAGAGGGCGTGAAGCCTTGTTACACGCTGCGGGATTAGGTTACGCAACGAAACATATTAACGAGACCAAAGGGATCCAGCTTCGGACCAGTAACACAGTTCGAACGCTTCGTCCTCAAACACAGAAGTGCCGATGACGCCAACGTTGAAGTGGTCTTGTCTGCCGTGGCTGACACCGTTCATTGTTTTTTTTTCAAATACTAATTCTGCAGTGAGCTATCTGGACAACTGTGCGATACTCTCAAGGCCCAGTCATCCCTTCCGAGTCCTTGCCGTAGCTCTAAATGCCCCACAAGTAGCTGTTTCGGATCAATTCTGTCACCTTACAAGCAGATAAGAAAGTCTCAAAACTCAGCACTGACAACTGGTTCAGCAACGTCTCAGCAAGAACGACTGTATTGATAAAAACATAAAAAAAACCTCTGAGAGCGCACAGTTATTCGTGGTACACCCATTCGGACACTTTGTACACTTCGAATCGTTAGTCGACCGTCTGTGGCTTACCACATCATTTACGCGGTCCCTTCTTCACCGGCTAGAACGTGCTTCTAGCCGGCAGTGTTCTTGTGGCCACCCAGGCATAAAAGTGTCTCATGGATTTTTCGAGAAACAAAAAAATTCATCATGAAATGTTATGCCAGCAAATTTACCTAATGATGATCACCCCCCCTCCCCTCAAAAAACAACAGACAGACAGAAAACAATGCTTAGTGCACCGCCACATTGCCGATAGCGGGCCTTCAGATGAAAGCATTTGTACCTTGAGTGAGCGAGCGAAACAACTTTATTTGGTTCACAATAGACGCCAGTAACCCTTTTAAGAAACTTTCGGGAAAAAATACTTAGGGAAATATTCAATTTCGGCTGATATAGAAGCAAGGTGGGTATCGATGTCATGTATTTTTTTTTTCTGTCTTATGCTGCAATAGTGTGTTTCACGTTATGTGTTTTTACATAGGTTCTGTTTATCGCGCGCCATTTAGGTTATTTAACTTCATTTATGTACATATGTACTTGTTTTGCTCAGGTCTAGCTCGCACGGAACTGTGATTGATGTACTTTTCAAACTTGTTTTTTTTCTTTTTTCCGGCCTTTTTTTTTTGCCCACAGGGGTGTTATACTGAGTGTGATATTTTACGACATATGTCTCTTTTCCCGCATTTATCGTTTCTTTCCTAACTCGCAAGGGGCAGACTGCGCCATCCTAAATGCTTCAACCTATCCTAGTCCTAGTTTCTGTAAAACGTTCTTCATTTTCACCAAAGAGCACTTTTACAGAATATCCAGAGTCTGTATTGCGTATGGAAGTATATTTCACACTATATCCTGTCGCAAAAGCAGGTACCACAACATCGTAAATCGTTTACTCACCGTTTAGTCTGAAAATGCGGCTCGATTGTAAGGTAGTCTTACTTACACACGCACAGACACAGGTAAACGTGAGCCTCTGCCTAACATTGGCAAATAATGGCTGCTCAATATAATGTATCAGAAAAATATGGTCAAATCAGTCATCATAAGTAAATTTATACTCATTGTGTTCGCGGGTTGCTGTTTGTACTGAGCCACCATCACAAAAAATGTTGTACAGGGTCACCCTCCCTTTTCTATGCCATTTATCCAGACATGATAAAGGCCCCAATGTGGGCATCGCTCAGGCGTGGTCACCACGAGGCTCGCTGTACTCCCACATCCAGCTGCACGCATTTCGCAAGCATGAGTGGGCCCTGCTATATATACTACGCCCTTTTCCCCGCCCTGTTGTCCCACGCGCGTATCTCTTTACTTTCTCAAAAAAGGAGACGAAAGCGCATGCGCGCAATAGCAAGCGTGGTCCTTTGTGCGGCAATGTCAACATGCAAAGGGTCCCGACGAACGCCATCCGGTCCTGGGCCGCAAATATTAGCCGAGTGGCTTTGGGTTCTACCCATGTGCCGGGCGGGGTTCGGGCGTCTCGGTTATTATAAGGGGCTAGGTGCGACTGCCTACAACGAAAAACGTTGTTGTACTGCCAGACACACGTGGACGAGTGTGTATTTGTTGTACAAGCAGAGGCTCGCATTGACTGGAGCAGCTATAGCTTCGCCTCAAATATGTCGGCTTCTCAGGTTCCGAAAGTCACGGTTTCTCCAACCTGGGGCGTGCTCGGCAAGCTCCAGTTTCTAGAGGCTGCTTATCGACTTGCGAATATTGTGGTGCTTGTGGACGAACTTCTGGCTCAAAACCTCGTACACTGACTGCGATATCAGTTTCTAAGCCATAGTCGCGAGACGAAAATACTAAAGACGCAGTGTCCTTTTTTAGGGTAGCAGGAAGGCGCCTTGCGTCTAACGGGTCTGGCTATATTAGAGGCTTATGTATTATTTATTCCCATAGAAAATATATGGACACTCTCGCCCGGTTTTTCCGTTGTTGTCATGTCTGGTATATATATATATATATATATATATATATATATATATATATATATATATATATATATATATATATATATATATATATATATATATATATATATATATGCGGATCAAATCCCTGCTGCGGGGACTGGCTGTTTATATTTAAGTGCACGTTAAATAATCCAAGGTGGTTGAAATTTCTGGAGTCCTCCACTGCAGCGTCTTTCATAAATATATCGCGGTTTTGGGACGTTAAACTCCAGTTATTATTATTATCAGAAGAAACAAATGTTGAGCGCACGACCACAGATTTGAACTATAGCGACTCCTCACTCCACAGCGCGCTGTATTTGGCAAGGAAGCCATTCACCATTTATTATTCTATATACTAACAGCTTCTACAAATGCGCGGCATTGGGTCAAACGCACGGAACGCCACACGTGGTGAAATTGAAATTGGGCGAGAGGCGGGCCATGATGCAGGTTGCCCGCTCTGCGTTCGTGTCAGAAGAGGGGGCATTTCTTTTTATTTTTGGGTTGCAGCGCGACGCCACTCATGGCCAGAGGCGGCCAGGGGAAAAGAAGGGCGCCTTGTAGCTCGTGGGAACGCTTTGACTCTGGTAGGCTTATGACACGTGAGAGGATGCACGCGACGGCTGAACCAGAATCACAGACAACCAGAATCTTAGTATATATCCTACATGTTGACCAGAATGCCAATTCAAGCACTGTATTTGTTTCTTCGCTTGACACCGTGCGCGTTTCGGCTTTGTTCGCTGCCCAAAGGAAGGCGATACAGGGTCTTGAGACAGCGCGAGTTGAAAAGGCTGAGAGTGGCTCACGTTCTGCGCATGCACCCTGGCGACTCGCAAACTTCTTAGGTTCTCTAGCTCCTTAGATCTCCTATTCTAAAACTCTCCAGTGTTTTGCCGCAGATCACACGCGCGCCTCCGACACGTACAGGGGGGTTCAAAAGCTCCCAGACAACTATCCCATGTATTTCTATGGAAGCGTGGCTTGGCAACTTACATTCACATACAGGGCGCCCTTGTCTCTTGAAGGGGAGTTCTGTACGACTTGCTCTGTTACCGCATAGATTGCGTAGATGCTATAGACCGCAAGATCACTTCACTCACTGCAGCGGCCGCGTTTGCGAAATGAGTGAGGTGCTAGCTAGAAGAGCTAAATTAGGGGCTATTTTTATTAACAAATGAGACAGCTAGTTCACGCTTGTCCTGGGAGCAGCACGCATAAAATTTCTAGCTGCCTGCCGCTCTACGTGTAACACTCCAGTTTCTTGCTACTGAATTCATTGCTTCACCCTTGAGACAAAACTGGCTTTTTTTGTCTTGATGTTTTCTTACCTGGCACAAAGTTAATAGATATGCATACTCTTTTAGGACTCTTACCTCAGCGTTACAGATAGAAAGAGAAAGAACAGCGCAAAGCACGGGAAAAATTTTTAAGAGCAATGCAGCTCTGAAATCACGTGCGTGCAGTATCAAAATAGCGCTGCGGATCAAGGAATTTCCGTTATTTACAGCAGAGAAGGTAGGTTCTCTTTGTTTAGCGTTATCCATTGGAGCTATTATAAGTTCGCGCAACTCGGGCGTCTCTCAGTGAACTCAATAGCCTGTGCGTGGGAGCTCATGCTCTGGTCATACTTCTGCCGGTGCTGTCTGGCACCTCTGGCAGCACTCGAGCCGGCCCCACGGGGCTCTCGCAGACTCTCGGCAGCAGCAGAAGCACCCGAGGCCCATTTGAGCTCTTAATGTGCGCTTGAGGACTGCAACCTCTCCTTGCGAGGTGGTCGCGCTAATTTCGCCTCAGCGCCGCGCTGGCTGCCTGCACCGGTGGCCACGACGTACGGCGCCAGCGAGCCGTGAAATGAGCCGCACCCGATGACCCGAGGCGGCCACTGCGCCCTCCCTTTCTTTCACCGTCCAATTGCGTAATAACAGCACTTACCCGTTTTTGCCTGTTCCCTCCATGTAGCATACCGAGTTCCTGATGTGCGCTCTCGAGCACATATTTAAACACACGCACAAGCACAAATACTGTGTGCGCACAGATTTAAGGGAGCATTGTACTTACGCATGGAAGCACCACCCATCGCTGGAGTGTATGCGCGGCCGAATAATAATTTCCGCCAAGAATAAACTAACAAAAAAATTTGTTTGGTGTACCCAACCTGTAAAAGGAGACACGTATGCCAGAAGTACAATATGGGTGGTTTTGAATGGACGTAAACTGCATGCTGTGCGTTGTACGCATATTCAAGTAGCTGCATTTCAGAAATGTGTGTTGCTGTTTTTCAGCTGCGTACCAGCTTCAAAGTAATTTTTATTGAGTAAATCTCTCTTACGTTATAAGGACTGTGGAAGCGGTAGCGTTGAACTGTGCACGTAGTTTAATCAACCTGTCTGGACCTTTGCACTTTGGTGGCATTATTTATCTTGCACTGCAGCATAGTTACTTTACTGTCGTGTATGTTGCCTTGAAGGCTGTTGTAGTTATTTCAGATTTCGGTGGCCATTCAGTAGAGCGTCCAGTATACGGCATGAGCACCATCTGTAAGGCATGAGAGATTGAGGTGCTGTAAGCTTGCGTGACGTCGCGAAGTCTGCGAACTGGCAGCCAGTTACTATTAAGTGAGTCACTATAATATGGGTGGAGCTCACCGCTATAATTGAGTAGTTTTTAAAATACATGAACATTGGCGTCGGTATAAGCAGCTAACTCAAATATGGAGATTAGCTGTGAAATTGGGGCCATTCGTGACTGCGCTGGATTATTGAATGATGGTTTCGAACGCTTACAAATATATATGTCGACGCGTTCTGTCCCGAACTCACAGTATAGTGTCAGGTGAAAATTGGCGTTGTAAATGTGTCAAACAGCAACTAAAAGTTAGCTAAAGGAAGCAAAATGAGAAATAGTAGAAATGAAACAATACAGTAGGAGCACAGACTTCGAAGTTAAATGACTGTCGTTAATCGCACACGAAGATCCGAAAAAAAGGTCCAGTGACCGAATTGGCGCATGCAAAGCCCGCGCATCACCGACAATGACACTGATGCACAGTGTGTCCAACCTGAAAATAAGAACAAATCGAATGTTATCATGAAGTTCTCGACTCTGCAGCCTGCACGAGACAAATACTCTTTGGTGTGTGAAACCTCAAGTACTGGTACGCTGGGCTCTGAAGCGTGTACTTCTTTGTACGCGCTTCACTTCTTGTACACGTACTTCTTTGTACACGTTTCAGAGCTCAGCGTACCCGTACTTAACATTTTACTTGACTTTTCATGAACACCGGTGCGCTGAAAGTACGTGACTGCATAGAGTTTCCTAATATACACTCGAGGGAACTCTGGCGCTAGTTTCTATGGGAGCTGCAACGCACGGCGTTTCAGCGCGCATGGGAATCATGGGTAGTACACACATTTGTCTAATAGTACTTCTGGCCTGCTTTTGGCTCCGCGTGTGTTTGTGTGGCTTCGAGCTGTTTTCTTACTAAACAAGTATTAGCAAATGTTCAGCGGTTGCGCTTCACCAGTTTATTTTTTAAGACTTACTTCCCAAATTGGCTCACGAAGTTCAAAAGGGTTTAATCTTTCTTTCAAAACAAAACCGAAACACAGCAATAAACAAAGACGCAAGTACGATTCGCCGCCCGCAAGTACGAAGTCTGGGCAAATGTGTGTGCTACCCATCATTCCCATGGTCGCTGAACGATCGCAACGCCAGAGTGCCATCTAGTTAATTTTAGGAAACCCTATGCGTGATTGTTGGTAGAGCACGACAAATGAGACAAGCGAAACAGTGCAAGTTTGCTTGGGTGTCACTCGTAAAGGTCCTGCGGCACGCAGCTATGAACAATCGCCTGTCCTGCATAATACTTGTGATGGGAACGTAAACAAGGTTGCAAGTGGTCCTGGCTATTCATCGTTGAGATCACTTGTGTTATGAAGCCCAAAGATGCTATTGCGGTAAAGCATTAGAATATCAGTGGTTATTTTTTGGTTTTCAAGATAGTTTTGCAGGGCGTTGAAGGCAAATTTATTTGCACAGCCAGATATTCACTCCTCGAACCACGGCAACTTTGCACATTGCGTGCTCACCTGTAAGAGTATTTACGTATCTGTGCTCTAAGCAACTGTTGGACGCATGGACTTCTTCCCTGAGCCTTACTCTCGATCGGCATCATGTAATTTACAATTGCTTAGAGTAAATCATTGTTTCGCTTGTTTTTATGGTTTTTTCCCTACCCTTGCTATGGAGACGCTGTTGAGGTCACGATCCTGACACCAATTAAACTTGTCCTAAATTGTTTTGCAGCAGTTGGCCTTTGATGTTCAGCATTCTATTGGTCTCTATAATCTATGCATGGTATTCGGCACTACGTACAATGTCTGTCTTCTGCGAACCCACATTTTTGCCAAAATTGATTGAATACTGGACAGTTCCCGGTCTACGCACTATTTGCGGCCTTCAAATGCAGTGTTATTGTTTTTTCTCAGCACTATTAAATAGAAAAAAATCCAATGAAAACACGTAATATGTGGCCAAAAAAGAGATTATCACAAATATCTGTGGACTGAAACTTTCCGAGTCTCCTGAAAAGTGTTTTAGCCGTTTGGAATTTGTAACGTTTTCGTTCTTGCTGTGTTGGTGTTTTTGTTTTCTTTTATCTTGCCCAGAGTACGTGTAGTGAATATTCTGCCATGTTCATTGGGAGGTGGACCTAGTCAGCTACCGTTATGCAGATTTTATCTTGTCATCTTCGCCACTTACGTACACCGGTGTACTTATGTGGTGAAAACACTTCATGTATACGCACATAAGATTCAAAGTATACTTGCTGAATAGATAACGTGGTATTCCACTCCTGAAAATTCTGGTCCACGCGACACAAAACGTATACTGTACGAATGTACGCGCAGATGTATTGAAATAGAAGTCTGCAGCTTTATATTTAATAATTTTTCCCTTAAAGCTGAGCTGTTGATATGCGTGACAATTCACACGTCTCTGTCAGCTCTTTTATTTATACGCACATCTCCCCCTATTTCTTTCACGATACCGCAGTATATCTAGCTATTGATGTTTGGGCCCACGACCTGGGATAGGAATTGAGAAACCAATCGCGAGCAGCTTATCCTTTGCGTTCTGAATTCGCGCAATGTGCACGCTTACTAAAAAGAACTGTTGCGATTTCTTTCCATCGTTTTTGATCGGGGAACGCAAGTAAAATAAGTACCATGTGAGTTATCTCGGGTACGAGAAAGGCCACGATGCACTTTATATTCCTTATGTCCTGACGCAGGCACTGTTTTTTTAATAATGTTCATAGAGAACATATACGCCATGGCCTCTCGTGTTGATGGCTTCTGCGTGTTTCACATACACCCACCTGCTTCATAGTTAAGCAACGGCGGTTGTGGTAGCTCGAGCCACACACGGCATAGAGACAACTTTGGGCAAAAACAGATTCCTACTTCACGCATGCTGCAGTATTTTTCTCTTGTTCTACCTTCTTCTCGTACAGAGATTCACTTTATTTGATTTCGCAGCAAAGAATACAAAGCAAAAAAAATGTTCAACAGGGTGCACCGAAGAGATGAATGCGCGCGCGTGCGCTTTCGCTATCGTGACGGCTCGATGGGGCTGAATGAAAGCGCAAAGCATGCACAGCTTCTTTACTTCGCATCTGTCTTCCTCCTAGTTGGTGAGTGTGCACACGAGTTCTTGCATAGGGAGACGCTCGCAACCACAACGCTTGCGCGAGATGGCTCCCCTGGGAGGAGGGCGAGCAGCCGCCGTTCCCGTTGCATTGAGTCGGCGCCGTTAGCGCATACACGGGGAGCGACCACAAAGAGATCAGGAACGCGCTTACTTTTTCAGACCAGCTGTAAGCATGGTTTCGCGCAGGGAGGCACCCCGTCGATCGGCTAACTCGTTCTCCACGCGAGGTTGCGAAAATACGCGCGCACACAACTGCAGGACGCTGCAACGCTGGACGTGGCAACAGGTACGAAAGAATAAAATAGCAGAAAGCTTGAGAATTCCCAAGTGACAGCTAACAAAAGCGGAGGGCCTCAACGCTGGGCTTCCGCAGTTTAATGCATAGTAATGAAGCCCAGAGCACGGAGGCTTGCTTGGTTTACAACTGGCTTTGGGGAGGACGCACGGGAAGCGTTCGTACAGCATCCGTAATCCGCTACAAGATATCGTGAAGCGCTTTGCAATCAAAGATTCACCGATATATCCCACTTCAACAGATTTATAGCCCGAAAGGAATTGTGCGAATAGCGAGTAATTTGCGTCACTAAAAGCCGGGTTGTGTAATAAGTCGGATTGTAGCTATGCTCTCATCGTTGCTCGGCGCTCAATGCAGACCGTGGTCGTCGTCGTTGTAGGCGTTGCCTCAATAATTAGCTTTTGCCCGATTGGTAGCTTGTACACTGCACCTAATAAATGACGCACTTGAACGAATCATTAAAGGGAACAAACCTAATCGCTTAAGAAATCAATGCTTACGCTAATGAATTATAGCGAGTTCTGTAAAGTCGGATTAAAAAAAGAAATGAACGAAGAGAATACAAAAAAACATCCCATTCTGTATATATCACTAACAGCGTAACCTTCGGGACACGTTAACAAACTTATGTAAAGTATGCATAATAGAGCTACGGCTAGAACCCGATTCGCAGGCTTTGAAATGCAGAAGCTTTGATTATGCTAGAACAGGTAGGCCCAGATTACCAGGCGACATTTCGACGAAAATTCTGTGGAAGGAACGGAAGAGTTAGCAGGAACGCTTGCCTCTTTTTTACTACTCTTTTTTTTAATGTTCTATGAGATGTTTAGCGTACAGAACTTTCAGATGAAGAAGGTTAGATTTACTGAGGTTTCTATAAAGGGAAGACAATGCGGAGTGTTCATCGACGTAAAACAGTGCGCAGATCTTGTTAACTCTGCGAAAGGCGCTACGTCCAGAAACGACAGAGCTCCTTACAAAAGAAGCTTGGGCGCGGCAGAGAAAATGGCTTTTTCTATATGACAAAGAAAAAAAAAGGGTTGGAGGTGCTCACGAAGGCGCTTCGTAATCAACAGAACTGTCCATTTCTCTCTTCACCGCGCTACAGCGCAGCCATTGTAACGAGATCGAGAGATCAGGGCAAGGCTATTTACCACACCACGAAGGAAGCATTCTTCTTTCTGCTAACTAAGCTTATGAGAAAAGATCATCTGTTCCTACCGCCTTTAGGTATTGAGCTATATGCTCTTCAGATGCTGACTCCTCAGCTGTTTGATAAAATTGATACTTATTATATTGGCCAAGTAAACACAGCTATTAAGTTAGCCACTTTGGGAGCGCAACTTGCAATACATGTGGAGGTTTTATTCTATTCTCTGAGCAGCGAAAATGGCACAATGTTATGTGGTAGCTCCTGTACTTGAATTGTTGAATGTTCAAATTACAAATAAATGTAAAAAACCATGACAAGTCATCAAAGTGACTGATGATGAGTAGTGTAATCAGTGGGATCATTCAGTGTTAGCGTAAATAACCGGTGAAATTAACCACAAACGCATGTAAATGAGTGCCAAGTGGTATGCAGTTATATACACTGTTTATTGGTGATAACTGGTATGTTGTGTTGAGTGGTGAATTTCGTTTCGCCTTCATTCTTACTGCTTTGTTTTATCGGACCTAGCAACGTTACTTGTTGGGCGAGTTGGAACAAGTCAATCACGTATTGCAGCGCAAAAAAAAAAGACAACAAATTATCCTCGTCTCTCGCTCGAGTCCTCGTTCTTTCGCTCGTTTGTTGTCTGCTTTTTGCGCTGCACAAAATTATCATCGCATCTAGCCTGAAGTCGGTAAAGGCGAGGTCTGTACACGTTCCTCTGGTGGTTGTTGGTTGTTTACAGTCATACTAAATGCACCGTAGAGCATATCGAGACGTCATCCACTGCATAAGACAGTCGTTGTTCGTGATCATCATCATCATCATCATCATCAACATAGGCGTCATCGTCACGGCGTATAGTGGGTACCTTGTATGTACTGTGCCGAGATGGTAGAAGGAGATTTTGTGATCTTGAACACACTTGTTCTTCATCGTCATCAGCATCATCGTCATCGGCAGCGGCGGCTACGGCACACAACGGACAAGCCTCGACCATAAAGAGCTTCACCCCTAAAAGCACAAAAAAAAACGTTCCTAATCCAAGTAACATTGTTTCATGCAATACTGGTGCGCATCAAGATAAGTTTACATGCCCGACGAACTTGTTTATCAGCCCTACGCCACGTGTCCTAAGCGTCTTTCGGAATCGGGATCATTCATTATTGGGTTTGGCAGTCACCTGTTTTTATATGACGCAGGCGCCTGCATCGAAAAGCTGCATCGATTAGCGCTTCGGGGCTTTCATCCTTGACCATTGTTGACAACTCACCGAAAATGCTTCTTTTCGCCTGCATAAGTTTTTTTTTTGTCAAAAGCATTTACTTGTTTGTCTAATTTTCCCCCGGCTATTTCGTTTGAAATATTAGTACCCTAGAGGCGTAAAGACATTAGAGAGGGGCGTGGTTCAGCTGATAAGCACATCAATGAAAAAAAAAAACGTTCCTGAGTTTACAGTAACTTGCTAATAATTCGCCTGAGCAAATAGCGTTCAGTAGCAGCTGTGATTAATCCAGGAAGGCAATTGCGCTCCTTCAAAGTTTGTTAGATAACTGAGTGCCGGCAAGCGTTCACCGGAAAAGTTTTACTTAGAGCTTTATTACAACAATAGCTTAGTGATTTGATTTTATATGTGGGGTTTAACGTCCCAAAACTACCATATGGTTATGAGAGACGCCGCGGTGGAGGGCTCCGGAAATTTTGACCACCTGGGGTTCTTTAACGTGCACCCAAATATGAGCACACGGGCCTACAGCATTTCCGCCTCCACCGGAAATGCAGCCGCCGCAGCCGGGATTCAATCCCGCGACCTGTGAGTGAGCTAGCAGCCGAGTACCTGAGCCACTAGACCACCACGCCGGGGTCAATAATACCTTAGTGAAAAAAAAATTGCAATTGTGGGGAAACGATACCCAACCAATGCTGCTAAATGTGATAAATTTATTGCCTGCAATGCTCTAGCTCTTACGAGTAATTCGAGTTTAAGAGGCTTTGTTAAATACGGGCCGTCATTTATGCCATTAATCTTCATCGCAATGCTATCTGGCAGGTTTACTTTATGCACCGAGTTGCCAATTTGGTTCGAGAAAAAAGGCGAGAAATTATTGAAATGAACTGAAGCCGATGGCGCCATGCTTAATTATGCGGAAGCCAAATTACCAAGTTTTTTCGCGAGAAAGTACTCATGATTATTGGTCAACCGGTTCTACTTACCACATGTCCAGCGTCTCATTTGCCTAAACGGTTTTGCTGCAAACAATTCGAAGCAAAGCGTACTCTCTCTCTCTCTCTCTCTCTCTCTCTCTCTCTCTCTCTCTCTCTCTCTCTCTCTCTCTCTCTCTCTCTCTCTCTCTCTCTTCTCTCTCTCTCTCTTTCTCTCTCTCTCTCTTTCTCTCTCTCTCTCTCTCTTTTGTCTCTTTGTGAATTCGGTCTTTGCAGCTGATCACCGCCGTTATTTATGGCATATTACCAAGGCGCTTGTCCCCGCAGTGTATAGTCGGTTCGGTCCGGTTCGTGATTCAGCACGAAGTGTTGCGAACGAGACTGGAATACGCAATCTCTTATAGATAATTACGATGAAAGTGACAAATACACGACACTTTCTGTTCACGAGTAATGTTTGCTTAGACTGGCCATGTTTGCTAACACTGCCATACGTGACATCTGGCAGAAACTTCGATACAACTAACTATAGCATTTAACGACTTCCCTATAGGGCCATTGAAATGAACTCACTTTTTTTTAAACAGCGAATAAGTTTAAGCTGATCGTAAATTGTCTACAGAAAAGCGCCTAGACACCGTTGCCTACAAACCATTGCCACAGCCGTTGTTAGCCTAGCACCTGTTGAGCAAGACAGCAAGTGCGAGCTTTTCCAGGCCATGCAGGTGCCAGGAAGAAGTTGCGATCAGAAAACTATCACCATCGTCAGTCTGCATACGCTCTTTTCGTTTTCTGCTTCATCTACAGTTTTGCTCCCAGAACAAGGGATAATAGAGAAAGATAGAAAGAACTAGAAATAAACAGAGACAGGAAATATATACACAGTAAACAAGAGCATTGAACAGAAAACAGAAAATTTGCAAAGCCTAACGAAACAGCAAAAGCAAGGACTATATGCTTAGGCGCTCATAAGCGCCGCTGTGCTTCCACTGAGTGCATTGTACGATAGAATTGTACGCCAACCTTTTTTTTTATTCAAAAGTGCGCTTGACCCTTCATGAGCCTCCTGTGATGCTACTGTTTTTCGTCATCAAGATTGTCTGGTGTGAACTTTCAAGTATTGCTTTGATAATGCTTTGTGAATGCGCGCCCATTCTACAGCCAGGCTGCCATTCAATTAAAGTGGGCAAAAAACATGAAGGCATGCTATTCCACAATGACGAATCATCGAATCCAGCGCGATACTTGCTGCACTTGAACCACTGCTCGACAAACTCCGAACTAACAGCTCCGCGCACCACGAAACCTATAGAGAGGATGAAAAAATAGCCGGCATCACACTTTGTAACGCTGCCTTTCATCCCTCCTCCATCTTCTCCTTCATCAGTGATTCCCACGACTCCCCTAGTTTGCATGCTGTCGGTTGGATCAGATACTCAGCGGGACGGACAGCACGAAATGAATATCTCAATAAAAAAAACTATTCTTAGAAATGCCCGCAGCCTGAAACTTGCAAGATGCCACCCGCATTCTTTCACGCGGTGGTTTCGTTAGAAGCAGGAAAACTGAATCAACCACGCACGCGGGAAGCGTGCCTGGCACGCGTATACAGGATGCCCATTTGCGCGCAGTGGCTGCAGGCGAGGCTGCGAGTAGACCCAGGTCGATACGCGTGGAACAGCGGCACGAGCTCCAGAGAATCAGCCGGCTCGGCAGTGCCTGCCAACGCAACTTTTGTTTAAAACTCTCGAGATTCCATCGCAAATGAGTTAATCGAACGCAGCAAGCCAACGCCAACCGCGGATTCCAGGCCTGCATGCGCTCATTTACGCGACCATCGGCGTGCACTGCTGCTGCTGAATTCGCGGAGAAAGGAGCTAGTAGGGGAGGATATTGGATGTTTTCTCTTGGATAGTCAGAAGCAAAGTATCGACCATGATTATGCTGCTGCGTGCTGCCGTTGATGATCGGGTGCACTCCTCCTGTCTGAACCTCGGCGAATGAAGCTCCCCTCCCCTCGCGCCCTTTCCTTTCAACACAGTGCCGCCCTTCTATTTCAGTGACTTCTTTTTTTTCTATACACGTGATCCTCAACGCTGATTATAAAGTAGCTCATGGGGTTTTTTTTATTTCTTTCAACTGTGCCCTCAACAGGCCCTCTCAACTTTCCCGAGTGCCGGAATTTCAACGAGAGCACTGTTTCGGATTTACCGCATACACACGCAGGCACAGCAAGCGGCGGCGACGTCCGCTTAAAACTGGTGCGGTGGGCCGTTCTCTTTTTCCCCACTTTATTTTTTTCGTAAACCACTGAAACTGCGTCCTAAAGTGCGGCGCACTAACGACCATTACGGCTCAGTCATATCGTGCACCGCGGACGCCAGAGAAAGAGCGAAAGAGAAAGAGCAACCGGCGCCTGTTTTATCGGTGGTCTTAGCGCCAGCGACATACGATTCATATACGATGCGCTGCTCTTCCCCCACCCACCCCTTTCCCCCCTTCGGCTGTGCGCATTGTTCGGCCACGGGCCAAGGGTAACGGGGCCCAGGAGACAGTTGCGTCGACGGAGCTTAAGCCAGAACGCCGGGCCACGAAGAAGGCTCTTGGCTAAACAGCGGCCTCGCAGCGAGGAATCGCACCAGCGGAATAACGGCCCGCGTGCAGGGCAAGCGTTTATGTAGTTTGAACTTAAAAGTGAAATGGAAATGCGCGTGGATGAAATCGGCGAGTTATGAATGGTGTTTGCGTATTCTTTTCGAAAGAATGTATGAGAGTTATACTGGCCATCACGCCCGGGGCGGGTACATAATTCAGAAGTGCTTTTAGCTCGTTATATACACTTTTTATCGCAACGCATGGGAAACTTCGCGCTGCAGAGAAAGCATATATGGTCCACCAGGACAGTAACGTATAAGTGGTGAGATGAGGGACAGAGGGTGAAGATATTTGAGCCCCTTAGATCTGCCAAAAATATGCTTCCTTGAGGGATTGGCTATTGACAATGGCGCCCAAATTAACTGACGAGTGGACGTGCTGTCAGGCCAGTTCACTTCTGATACACGCCTAAAGAAGTAGCAACAAAATTTAATAGGACCAGAACAGCTTGCGGTAGCGTTGTCACCTCATCGTGTTTTTGAAAGTTGTATTTAGAGGGCCCAGCCAATCATGACGTTGGACATATTATACTATAGTTAAGGTAGTCGAAATACCACAAACGTCGCTTAGTTTCAGTTTCAGTTTAATGCTTTCAAAACAAGATGTTACAACATGAACAATATACAGGCAAGGGTCCCAAAGTAAAAAACTGTAGTGGGACCCTTGGTTAACTATGCATATACAGAGCGTAATGACTAGTACAGCAAAAAAACGGAATATGGAGGAAAGTCAAAACAAGTTAGTTAGAGCGTTTACAATTATATCAGTGGAAGATGAATGAGCGCATCAAGAGAAAACAAAAGGTACAGGTAATGAGAAAAAAAAAGATATACACTTAGTTAAGATAGCGATGTTTGAGGTCATTTTTGAAGGCTGCTACGGTTACACGAGATTTTATGGCTGTATGCAAATCATTCCAAAGTGAAATTGCAGTGAACGCCGATGTTTTTTTTTTTTGACAAGCTGTGAATTATGGTTATGATTTTAAACTAGGCCGGCACGTCGTCAACACTCATGCTTACACATTTCGCAAAATATTTTTATTTATTCATTAAAATGTTTGATTCATTCATATTGGGCACGAGGGTGAGGAAGCAGAAGGGACGTACTACCTTTTACAACGCGTACCATAATGACCGAGAAGTGAATTGACGGAACATGCGTCAGCGTACGTGTCCCAATATCACCAGAAATATCTGAGCCAAGGAACCGAATTTATGTGCACTGTGTGACCACAGGATGAATCTATCAAATATAATGTGTCAGAAATCTTCACATGTCATGCCTATAATGTGTGCTGCTTTTTTTTTGTTTCATAATGTAGCGAATTGGAAAGACTGTGAAGACCACGAGTAAACGTTTTAGATTATATTTTTGAGGCCTCGCATCAAAACAAACTAGTCGATGAGAGTGAGCCATTGTGCAGTAGATATTATGCGAATCAAGCTAGCTGAGCACACTGGACATAGAATGGGCATGTCGTCAGCATAATTGAAAATCTTCGCCGGCAGAACGTAGCATTAAAAAAAAATGCTACGTTATGCCTATATCTACATAACAAAAACTGATTGCTATAGCTCCGGATAGACAAAGCGTATAGGCCGTGCACACAGCATTTCTTTTTTTTTATCTTCTCGGCAAATATCTAAGCTTGTGTTTTATTTTTTTCTACAGTGTCTTGCGGTGTAGGTTCATTCGTCGGCCATTTGTGGCTATAGTGGAGTTATTATGGGTGGCGTCAAAGTTTCATGTACGTTCTTATTGCGATGGTTCTTACAAAATAGCTCAAGAAAGGATAGATTGGAAGCAAGGAGGTTAACCAGAAAAGCGACTAGTTAGCTGTACTGCGCTGGGTAAAAGTGCTTATAAATATGGCAGAGCGAGGAGGGCAGCGTGCTAGAGGAAACGTGTGGTGAATTTACTGGTGTGTGCGAGTCTGCACTGCGTAGTCAAAGGCATTCGTTCTGGACCATCGTCCTAAAAAAAAACGCTTCGCTGGCTTGCTGGCTGACGAACGACAGGTAGTGTGTTCGAGACAGCTCAAAAAGTCTACATAACCGCGGTATGTTGAGTGATTGCGGATAAATGAGGTCGCCCCGAATGGTCCCCTCAATCGCCAGCTTCGCGATAACCACTGAGTAAGCTGGGACGCTTGTGAGGTAGTATTCAACCAGAGAACTTCAGAAGAAAGATATTAAAATGAAGGAAAAGCAAGGAGGTTAACCAGTAATTGGAGCATCCGGTTTTCTACCCTGCACCAAAGAAAGAGAGAATGGGGAATAAAGACGGGCAAGAAAGCGAAGAGCGAAACAGACGCACGAAAAAGAACAAAAAGTTAGCTAGGATGCCTATTCAACAGACCACTACCACGCAAAAAGAAAGCTCTTTCTGAAAACCCATGGTCGATACGTATTATTTCTCTTCTGTTTACATTACCTACACAAACGAATCCACCCGTAAAACTGCTTTGTTCTTTCCGTTATTTCCTTCTTTATGCACGCTATCACTCTCTCGCGACATAACGTGGCACATTTCAGATAAAAATAAACGTATATTTTTGGAGTTTTACGTGTCAACGACGCTATATGATTATGAGGTATGCTCCAGTAATGGAGTGAGTATTGTTTGGTAATTAATGTAGGCTTAGCATGGTCACAAACGAGCACTCAACAAAGCGTGCGCCTCCGAATTCTAACCGCTACGTGAAATCGAGGCGCAGAGCAGACGCGATAGAAGCCGGTGTAAAAAAGAAACAAGCATCAAGAAACGACTCGCACGCACCTCTCGCCATCGAAAGCGCCATAGCCTTGCCGACCAACCTCCTCAGTTGTCACACTAAGCGAACTCCAGAAACATCTCGAAGAAATAGGCGTGGTGCTGCACAGTTGCATCACGTTACGAGAAAGGTCCCGCCTTTCACACAGTCTTGGCTGTGCGGCGCGCCTACGAAACGCCTAGAAATTTCGGGAACACAGCGGCTAGTGCATATAAGCCAGTAGTGAAGGGAGTCGCAGGAGGAGATGAAGAGGTTTCTGCGGGTGACGGCTTGTGTTACAAGCAGGAGAAAAGTGTGTGCTCACCACCCGTGGGCGGAGACGTGTTCTGCAGTCGTAGCACGTGAATGGCCGACGTGTTACCTTAGAAGAAGTTTTGTTACTCAAGTGCGGACCTTTGACGACGCGAGAGTTCCTGGAAGAGGAACTTCGGGAGCAGTGGAACGACAACCGGCGCTGGACTTTCCTTCAAGAGAAGCATTTAAGCTTTGTTCCAAGAAATTAGGACTGAATTCGTTTGGCGAACATTTCAGTCTATCACTCTCTTGGTTAGTTGATGCATAAGATTGCATTGTAGCGCGTGTTTTTGTTTGTCCCCTTGTTTTGAGTGTATCTTGCTGTTTTGTGTAGCCGTTGTCCGGAGTATCTTGTGATCGGTGACACATCGTATTGGATTATTGCCGAGTGTGCTTGTTCGTGTGTTGTTTGTTCCACCGTATCTGAGAATATATTTTTGTTTTGTTATCAACTCTAAGCTCTGCTTCGTTCTTTGGACCACAGCGGGCGTTCGCTGGCACGCCACAAAGGACCAATTATAAATGGCCCGTGTTTTCGTGGTGCGTTTCGGGTGGCTGACACGTGCACCCTTGGAATAAGCCCGGCGATTGCGTCACTAGTTAACGGGACAAGTGACTGGCATTCTGCGAAGCCACGTAGATTTAGGGTGATCACCTATGCCGATAATAATATATCACTATATTTACTTCTCTACAGAAAGTTATACTAATTATGTGACTGAAACGATCACATAATTAGTAGAACTTTTATTCAAGTAAATTAATTTTGCTTTTATTGATCTTTGTGAGGATAAGGGTGCTATTGACCTGCCGAGTAAAGGAATAGCACAGTTGGAAAGATGCATCAAAAGAGACTTGCGTAAGCGCGCGCTTAACCAAACGTTGTGCCTCTATAGTAGACCCGGTGCTCAGCGGTTCGTACCTTTATCGACTAACACGCTCTTGGTTGAACCCACAAAGGTGATTTAACGGTAGGCAAGGTCGCAGATTAATTACAGGCCACGCATGGTGCATCAACGAACGCCACATTTCGTCACATTCAGAGGGCGTGGATGGAAACCGAAGGGGTGACGACGTCTTGTCATTCATGCAGAGTTGAAATGCGCCTTTTAGACGCGCAATTCCTGCAGATGCAACCGCGCCGCGATAAGAGACAAGCAGCGGCGATTGCGAAAACGAGCTGTGTTGCAGCGCGTGATGCGTCCATGCTCGGCTTTGCTTAAAAAGGGGAGGACGCACCCGCGGATGGGGAAGGGAAATCCCTAGAGCGCAACAAGCGCCAGCGCGAGAGAGAAAAAGAGGGCAAGAGGGATGGAGCGAAGAATGGGGAGTAGGAGCGAGCCGACAAACGAAGCGCGTATTAACAACGCCGCTAATGAACCGAGCCCGTCGGTGGGAAGAGCTCCGTTGTTGGGGCGCCCGGCCGTAATCTACACGAGTCGCCGGGGCGGCCACAATCAATCAAATTCGGACGAGTGGTCTGCCAAACAGCGCCCCAAAAGAGAAAGCCATGCTGCGTACACGCGGGCTGCCCGGCAATGTGGGGGCGGCTCGCAACGCTGCTCGAGACGCGGCACGAAATTCGGCCGCACAACGCTCACCTGACAATCTCCATAGTTGTTTACTTGTTCTCACTTACATAGCGGCCAATGAGCTGGTCCTTATTAAAGTGCGTTCGTCACGGGCAAATTAGTGAAATGCGGAGCTTGTGAAACAAACACGCGAACCACAAGCAACCTCACTTTAATTAAAAGGGCAACGAGGCCGCAGACTCGTTATGGTTTTCTGACTTGGCGTCCGGTAACAAGCAGCGCGTATTGGAAACGCTGTGTCCTGGGACGCGTGAAGCTGACGCCGATGCACCGTTGAAGCCCATGAAAACTTGTGTCCCATTGAAATGGCCGGAGAAACAAATAGTGCTTGAGTATACGAAGGACGAGGCGACGTGTCTGCGGACCGTGAAAGGAAATTTCAGCTTTTTGCACCAGGTCGAATGGGGGAAAAAAAAAAAACGCATGCACTTATAGTACGCCTTTGATTTTCTCGAGTGCCAACGTAAACACGTCAGCGCCGTTGCCGAATAATAATAATAATAATAATAATAATAATAATAATAATAATAATAATAATAATAATAATAATAATAATAATAATAATAATAGGCCAGTCTGTTGCTCCTAATCAATATTAATGTGAAAGAGCACGGTAATAGCGTGGAATACGGTCAGAGATGGCAAAACTGCTGATGAAAGGTAGTTAAATTACATTTCCAATTATTTTTTGAAGCTTTCCTAACTAAATAACTTATATTACGAATTACTGCTGACCAATACTAATGTCAACATTACTATTAATTTTAAAGAAGTACTGAAATTACTTTGAACTTTAAGAAAATTAGGCGCCATCCTTTCTTCCGGGGATTATAGCAGCTAAACCATCGCTGTGACAATTTGTCTCTGTTAAGAGAGTCCCATCGTTAAAATGACGCTTCTCTCTGACTATCTCGAAGCTTGTTAGAGTTCAGACAGTTGGGAGGTGAAGGGCCTGGAACTACAAAGCCTATCGTCGTTTCACCCGCATTAAAAAAAAAAAAATCCCATTGGATGGAACTGGTTACGCGCTCGAAACCCCTCACTGAGCTGCGTGACGGCAAAACGTAGATCCGTCGTTGACCCCTCTTGTCGGCAATTACAAGGACCGTCGGCGTCCAGCAGCGTATTTTGAGGCTAGAGTGCTACGCGCCTTTCTTGTGTGCCCGACTCGTTCCCACACTTGAAGTTTGCACTCAGAATAACTTGTAGCTGTGATCTCTCTTTCCCTTTTCGGCAAACTTTTACGCCTAACGTAGGCGGACGTGTTATATTTTAGTCGAAACATTTTACGGAATGTAATCAGCAATTTTCTTTAATTCGCTGACTCGAAGTAATTCATTAAATTACGCATCACTGCAAGTAGTAATTTAATTATCGTAATTACATGAGCGCGATATACTAACTGTCAATTAGGATATCAATTGACAAATAAGCGAAAATATTCCAGATGTACAACAAGTACAAGACACCTCGCTCAACCATATACGGGGAGGTTAGGCGAGTATTCATCCAGCAATTATCAGTCAGACCGATGCATGCGTCTGTAGGTGTTTTTTCTCTCACTCTTCTTCTGTTCGCAGTACGAAAAGCTGTGAGGAGAGCCAAACTAAGGTGAATCAGAATCGACACTTGCGAAAGGAAAATCTATACTGGAGGACAAGCAAATGAAAAAAAAAAAAAAAAGAAATGGGAAGTCGCAAGTTTTCTTCACGATTAGTAGCAACCAATGGGGGATTTTTTTTTTTTCACGCGACCTTCGTTATAGCGTGAAAGGTGTTTGTCTGAACGTCGGCCTTTAGGAGAGAAACAGGGTTCTGTGGGCGGAGCATGGCGCGATGTAACCATAGCGTGTACGCTAAAGCGCTCCGTAAGAATAGACGCAGGCAAATTGTTACATTAAGAATGTGATTAGCGAAGTCAGCTGGCCAATTAAAATTGCTTGAGCAAAAAATCTTTACGAATTTAATGGCCTGAGATATATTTGAAAAATAAATTGTTTTGTCTGAGCAGTTTCTCGCTAGGTACGGGCGTTCGATACTAATATGCGAGCGTGTGCTATTATACACATCGCTCTTACGTTTACGAAGTGACCTCTCCTCCCTCCAACCTGTTTGAGTGCATTGAGATCATTCTGCCAATTGCGAGCAGTTATAAAGAAAGCGCTTTGCGAATGGCATCCGCGTGCCAAGCTATAAAAGATTACTCAGTATGACCTCCCCAGAAATAGCGGACGTTAAAATGACCGAGTAGATTATGCGTCTCAGCGAAAAAGAAACATAGAGTTGCGGGTATATGCAATATATGGTAACGGTAACCTCAGATATAGCTTTCACTTCGTTTCATTAGCCAGGAATTGACAGATTCAGAGAAAACTTTTGTTGGGAGCGCATGCACTGCACTATAGTAAGCTGACTTAGAAAAATGTCCGCGCGGCAGCGGGTGATCACGCCCGTTGAGTATGGTATGAACAACTGCATTGAGGTACTGAAGATTCATTACGGGTCTGGTGCGGGCCTCTCCTATGTGTAGACAGAAAGGCCAAGTTCCTCTGCCGCCACACGGGCCCTCTGGACCATCGCGAGTTGCCCGCCAGCACGTCAGTGTGCAGCATCCGCTGCCATCATTGTGCACCTTAAGAACCAACACCGGCCAACGCCCTGCAGTGCCAAACCATGTGGTCTAAATCGAGGAAACCCCCACATTTGATACGATGGAATGAAACCCCACAGTCGGGTGTAATGGCATAGTTTCCTGCTGGAGGGACGAAGCAACTCCTCCACGGCTCTTATCTCCTTGCGCATTTCACGTGACTTAAAGGGCTGGCTTGTTTCTCCTCTGCTTGAGCAGAGTTCGGGTGTTTTTGCTCACAGATAAAAAAAAAAAAACATACTACGAGTGGCAAGATATTACCCATTCAGTCTTTATACTGAACACGACGGCCACGCTGACGGCAACGGTGATGTCATGTGATGACGGCATCACGTGACGTCACATTATGTGATGTCACGTCATGATGGCGTCACTCATTTCAGCGCTCTGCGCCGTCATGATTGCGTCATATGGTGACGTCATCGCGTGACGATGATGATATTTTGTGCCACTCGTGTTAAAGCCGCTGATGGTCGATTACCGCGTTTGATGAGACGTCTAATACTCTCACCATAAAATCAGGATGCTTTTTGTATAGACGCTGTGTTCACTAACCTAGACTCTGACTTTAACTATTGAGACTTCGTGTCTTTAAAAACAAGTTCGTGCAGACGATACGTGATTGCCTATCATAGTTCCACTTTCATTATAGAGAGAGTTTGCGCGAAGGAACCATGCAGTGGCACTGTCCCAATACTTCGGGTCCCAGAGTGCCTGAATATAGGAAGTGCAAGGAATCGAACGGCACCAATACAGGACACCAAACAGTCAGCGGTGGGTGGCTTTGTACAATGGCGTCGAAGACTTTCAGAACTGCGAAATACGCTGCGCCACGCTGATGTCGGTGTTACGTGTCGATCATGAAAACAGACCCCCCCCCCCCTCTTCCAAATGGCGTAAAAGAATTGGAGAAGAACGATCTCGGTCCCGCCAACCGGTATTGAGCGGGCGGCCTGTGGCTGCATTATGACTCACCGTGGCGGCAGGAAGGCGCACCTGAGTCAGCAGCGAGCGGTCGCTGGACCACTTTTACGACCGGTGCGCGCGCGCGACCGCGGCCCGTCGCCGAACGAAGTGCACCCCGAGCTATCTCTTTACAGCCGGCCGCCTGGTGACGTTCGATCGAATACAAAGAAGGAAGTCTGTTTATGCCAAGCCCCTTCGGTGAGCCACGAGATGGAAAAAGTAAAACGGAACGGGATTTCAGAACAGTCTCGTATACACACAGGCGTACGCGGAAAGAATAAAAAAAAAAGCTCGACTGCCAGGAATGCGCAGCTGGTTTTTTTTTTCTTTTTCTGGCGCCGACAATGCAAAGCTGTAAGCCAGGCGCGGAGGGCGGATGGTGGGCGGAAAAGGGGTAGTCACAGGTAGCCAAGATCTGACTGTGTTTATTTACTGTCCCCATGATCGATCTTCGTACATAAATGCCACACGTGTTCTTCTTTTCTGTAGAGTTGTACAAAATGGTGAATGAGAGAGAAAGACATGAAGACAAAGTAATGTGAATGAGCCAAATTCAGTCATTATTGGGAGATCAAAGCGAAACAAGTGAACTTCGTGGGCAGCTTACGCTGTCATCTGGAGCGGACTGCCTTCATCTTACTTTTACATAGGGAAAATAATACTTGCTCTTGTCGAAAAAAAAAGTATTCGCAGCACGCAGAACTCCTCCCATGTAAGTGAATACACAATCGGTGGCACCCAGGCAGCCGCCATTGACAAAAATAATGGTGATCGATGAAACAACGACATTGTACGTGCAGCGATGGTCATTAGTCTCATTACCAGTGTCGACTGCAGTATCAGCACTATAATGAAGTGCGTGTGTAGTACACAAGAGATTATTTCTCTCTCTCTCTCTCTCTCTCTCTCTATATATATATATATATATATATATATATATATATATATATATATATATATATATATATAACTAATAGGCTATGCCATAAAAATCATAACATTAGCTTTATTTTTATAAAAGTGTCTACTTTTTTCACCTGCATTCTGCAACAGGATGTGGCAGTGCTTAGCCAAATGAAACTACTTCATTTACTCGCAAACCAGCAGCACTGGCTAACCGCTGCTTAGTGATAGCATCTGTTGTGTTATCCTAACTACCTACTCGCGAGGTCGCGGGTTCGAATCCCGGCTGCGGCGGCTGCATTTCCGATGGAAGCGGAAATGTCGTAGGCCCGTGTGCTCAGATTTGGGTGCACGTTAAAGAACCCCAGGTGGTCAAAATTTCCGGAGTCCTCCACTACGGCGTCTCTCATAATCATATGGTGGTTTTGGGACGTTAAACCCTAGATATCAATCAAGGACCGTAGCGTTATCACGCTGCACTGACCATGCAACGCTTGCACAAAAAGGCAAGCGTTTCCAACGCTTTGCTAAGACGACACGGTGATGGCACCTACCCGTGCCACCACCGTGCTAAGACGACACGCTTTGCTAAAACGACACGGTGGTGGCACCTACACTTTATCACCTTCGAGACGAGCGCGGACGCTGCACGCTTCGTTTTCCAAGATAACTGCCAGATAGCGCTCATGTCTGACGTGTGACGTGACTTTATGCGCTCGTTCGCCTCCACTGCACGCTCGAGGCACTCTAGCACAGTGCCTCCAGAATGCCATTCACCGATTTTTTTTTTTTTTTTTTGCGCAGAACATCAAATAAACGTTTTCTTCACTCTCTCCAGACGCAAGACTATCGTCTTTCGACATTTTCAGGGTAACATGCAGATACGGGGCCAATTTTTTACTGTTTTTCTACTCGCGCTACGAAAAACTTATTCCGAAACAGATTCCCCTGTTGGCACGAGTGTCGTGCGCGCACACGTAGAACAGCTGAGCAGACATACGCATACCACACCCTACTACATACACACCAATCTGAGCAGACTGTGTACGTCAAATTAAATCCATCTATTGCTATCATTGGGCACTGGCGCTGCGAAAGAACAAGATATCGTTTAGGCTTCCGTTGCTGCCATGCAGCAGCAGTTATCACGCGTGCTGCGACGCATAGCGTCGCTTCGGCTCCTTGTATTCTGACACCATTCGATAAGCCCAAGCGGCCACAGCTAATCTCGATAGTATGACATTGAATAAATCGCCTTCGGCCAAAATCGCCTATTTTTTGAAGAAAAATATAAGGAAGCGCAACGCCCTGTTCTGCCATAATTTTGAGATGAAAGCACGCACTTTATAAGCTATGGGCGCAGGTACCGCCCGTGAAGGGCAGCGAGTAAGATAGCCGCGCTCAGCCACCACTCTCTCTCACCCGCTTCTGGGGCTCAGTACAGCCGTCGCTCGCATGAAGTAAAAATGTGTGCATGATTAGCTGCCCCCGTGGCCTCTTTGAGGGCTCCGGCCGCCCACAGGCTCCGAGCTCACACTTTGCGATCCCGTGTTGGGCGTCAATTGTGAATTTCTAGGCGGCGGCTGGCCCGGAACCAACCAGAGACAAGAGGGAGGTATAAAGCGACACGTCTTTACTCGTCCGGGCCTAAGCTGCGACTGTTGTTGTTGTTGTTCACCTATTGATCGTGGCGCATACCCACTATGGGGGATTGGCAAGGAATCGAGTGGTTTTAAAAATTATTGTTCAGATTTAGAATAATGGAGATATAATAGAAAGATTACCGATAACCTGGGAAAGTGTGGTGCTTAATGTAATGCATACAATTATTTAATTGAAGAAACGAATTTATTCTTAGAATAGAGTAATGATCTCATTTGTATACGTATATAATTTTATGATTGCCGGTCAGCGGCCGCTGAGCGCGATCTGCGCATTCATTACAGTCCATCGTTCTTTTCTTCTATGGTCGGCGTGCTCGCGACCAGCTCAATTTTGACGCGCGAAACTTGCTAACCTTTAATCCATAGAGTTTCCTAAAATTAGAGGGGAATCTAGCACTGCGATCATTCAGCGACCATGGAAATGATGGGCAGTACACAAATTTGCCTAGTCTTCGTACTTGCGGGCGGCGAATCGTACTTGCGGCTTCGTTTATTGCTGGTTACGGTTTCGTTTCGAAGGAAAGAACAAGTCCTTTTGAACTTCGTTACCCGAGTCGAAATGGTAAGCCCAAAAAAATAAGCTGGTTAAGCGCAACCGCTGTACATTTGCTGATATTTTTTTCATGAGAAAACAACTCGAAGCCACACGAACACACAAGAAGCCAGAAGCAGGCCAGAGGTACGAAGATTAGACAAATACGTGTACTAACTATCATTCCCATGCTCGCTGAAGTGCCGTGCGTTGTAGCTCTCAAAGACACACTAGCGCCTGAGTTTCCTCTAGTGTATATTAGGAAACTCTATGCCTCTAAGCACTGAATACCGAGAATAACACGCACCCCCCCCCACCCCCCCCCCACACACCAACGTTAGAGGAATGTGCTTACAGCACACATTCACTGCCGATGCAAAACAGAATAACCCCTCAACACTTCAACAATAAAGCATTGAAACCGGCGCTCAAAGATACATTTTTTTCATGTCGTCGCTATCGTTAGCTTACGTCACACAGTGCTGCTTCTGTAAGCGCACCTGGATAGTGCGCAGGGCATCTCAACTTTCGTTTCGTGCTCCATAAGAACCGATCAGATGTGCTAACAAAATGCGTACAGAAAAAAACTTGTCAGTATACATTCGACAGTGAGCCGAAGGGCACAGTGGCGTCTAAATTATCGCGCTGCTGTAACGCCAATATCGCGGCCTCCACGGTGCGGTTTGTGCAAGGAGAGTGAATGAAACAATAACAATTAAAGTATACATAAGTGAGTGCGATGAAGCAAGTAAACGATCGGCCACATTAATAAGCACGTCACAAGCCTACAGTCAGCTTGCCCGATTTTCTCTACGGCAATCGATTTTGTACTTTAAGAGAAATGCGCTGATGGAGTTCTCTCTTGCCAATGAAGGTATATATTGCAGGAAAGTATGTGTATACAAAACTTTTTCTGCTGTGATCACCTAGTCTGTTTAAAGGGGCAATGAAATCGAGATGATTGTATACATGCTATGCAGTGATTTAGTTCAGCATATTCAAGAATTTTTTTTCCTGTCATTTCTGTTCTTTTCATTCTCGTGAGAATAATTCCACAAAATTTACTCTTTTCATATATATGACTGGCCTCATCAAACTATAGCCCTTCAGCGGGAAATGAGGTTTATTTACACTCGCGTCCAGTTTCAAGAAATCCTAGCATAGTCATGGCTGCAGTAATCTGTCAGCACGGAGGTGCGGGTAGTAAAGGTTTAGTTACGTCACGGATGAACCCGGCGAACACTGGTGGCACACATGCGATATGGATGCACACAAGCTATTGCGGCCGTTCGTTCAACCTTGATTAGCAAGGCTCAAAAACTGCTGCCCTCTGTACAAGCGATGAAAATTCTGGGCCCATGGTTACAAAGATGTCTTAGGCCGAAAGTTTTCGTAAGAGAATCATTCAGCTAATCACAATGCGACACATATCATTAGCGAAGCAGACCAATGGAAAAGTGCGCTTTCAAAAGAAACGTATCGTGAATTCGGCTCCTGCTTCACAGGATAACCCGATTTTGCCAAGTTTGTTTTGTGCATGCCTTTTGCCCTTGGCTCCCCTTTAACTTTCGGTTATTAGTTATGTTCAGTGTTACGGTTGGCTGAATTCCAACGTAAGAGCTTTTTCGTGAATTCCGCATCTCGAAGTCACGTCTGGCTATGCCTAATAAGAGTGAACTGCGTGAATACGTTTGACATCTGTGTACCCGCCATGATAGCTTAGCACGTAAGCTGTGGCATCGCTAAACTCGAAGACTCTGGTTCGATTCCGATTACAGCCGTCATCCTCATTCTGCAGATAAGCTCGCTCCCACAGCCATTTTTGGATGAAGACCTTAAGATTATCATTTGACGGTAAACGAGTGATTCCTTCTGATCGGCTCAATGGTTTATTTTGTGCGCCTTCTACACTCACACCGGCGGCGCCTTGTACCTTGTTCTCATCAATAAAAAATGCGTTGCTCTAAACTTCCGAAAATTTTGTTACATACATTTGAATGCGCCCTTGCCAACCTTAAGAACTAGTTATACAGCATGAACAACATATATTTGACGACATTTTCACGGTTAACGCTTGAATCACCAATATGTCACGTCTGGTACTTCACAGTATTGCGATTTTTTTTTTTGTATCAGCCCCCCTTTAACTTGCTGGGAGAGCGACGGGACCGAATGAGCAGATTTATGAACTTTTGCTGAAAATGATAAATATAGCCGCAATTCGGATATCGGAACCCAGAACTACATCCATTTTGTTGTAGTCGATTAGCAGGAAGGCAGACAAGTACGCCAGGAGAAAGATCCTGCAGTGTGTCAGCGGCGCATTTAACAGTGACGACCGGGGGACTCGTAGGCGCCGAGATGGCTTCACCGCTGCGTGGCAGGCACAAATTATAGGTCTTGCATGGATAAAGTTGCCGGATGGAATCGATCGGTCGCCCACGGACGGCGAGGCACGAGCGAGTGGCATAGCGCATCCGACACGACCATCGCAGCCCTCGCCTGCTGATAGTGGCCATGGTTTCCGCCTCGGAAGCGCTGCTGTGACAGCTCAGCGCGTATCGTCCATGCAAGCGTGCGTTTTCCCATCGCCCCGGGGGTGAGTCACACGGCGGCGGTATTTCCCGCGCGGTGAGGCACCTCCCTTCATGTGGGGATAGTCGAACCCCGCGCATTCATTTGTTTACGTGTGTAACTGATCTCTCGGTACACTAGGAACTGCTGTAGGCACGCACACGACAGGCACCAGCGGTGCTGCTATAGGCTTCAACAGGAACCGACCTGAGGGATAGAGAGAGAAAAACATGACGGCTAAACTCCCTTTGATGAGCGTTGTTGATAACACCGACGTGAAGCGCGTCTTCATAGAAGGAGCTGACATTTGGTTGGACGCTATGACATACAGTTTACGCAGTGTTTATTTGATGCTGACATGGCAAGGTGACGTGGATGCACCCGCATATAGACATGCTGCCCCCTCCCATGACGAGCAACGTTCACGACCATCAGCAGTAGCGTTGCCGTCACAGCAACACATTAACAGCGATAAATGCCGCCACCAAGGGCGCTCGCACAGCGCAAAACGTAAAAAGCGAAACCGAACGAGTATCCATCAATCGCTTCGCGAACTCACACTTCTGAACAGTGGATGAGCACAAAGATCGTGGAATCATTGTGGTCTTGCTGCATATATCTGTTTCGAAGTGGTCGGCCATGACTGCGTGCTGGCTGCTCACGTGAGAATGATGTACTCGTTCGTACTACTGAAGAGCATTGCGGGGAGCTAATACGTAAAAAATGAACCTGGAATTGTTATTCGCAAGTAAATATCTTCATTAAGCGCTTTCATGGTGTAGCGGTTGGCCGCACCGTTTACGAATGACGCCAATGCGTACCGCATATGTGAGCAGCCGACACACCACAGCTATAAGCTGTGGTGTCGGCCATTGTTAATGGGTGCGAACAAAACGTCTTGTTTCGTGCTAATGCTCCCCCGTTTAGTGTATACAAACAATCGATTTCGACAGAGCTCAACCAGAGTATCGCTCGAACGATAGACTTCTAATATCTAGAGGACTTAATATCACACCAGAAAGCAGTTGAAACGTTGTACGGCAATTCGTGCCTGCGTGGACGCTAATTTGAAGGCCCTTATATTCCGTTCAGTCATAACTTGGTTGCTGTGTAGAGGCTAAAGGTATATGTTACGTGGGCCCTTCCTGTTATCTCCCCCCTCCTCCCTATATATATATATATATATATATATATATATATATATATATATATATATATATATATATATATATATATATATATATATATATATATATATATATACAACTCTTTTTTCCTCTCTTTGCAACCTCCTGTTTCCTGCCGAATGTCATCTCGTTATGCTCTCAGCGTTACTCTTTCTCTCTCTCCCTAAATAGTTATCAGATGATGCAGGTAGCATTTTACTTTTAGGTTGCTCCGGCCCCAGCCAAACAGGCCATCAGAACACGTACGCTTGCATATTTGAGGATACGTTAGACATGAAAAAATCAGGCACATCAGACGTTTGGACGAGAAGTATGTGGCTAAAAACTGAAGAAAGGTCAAGGACGCAGTTCACGTAGACGCAAAAAAAAAGGTTAATCCCACCTCCGTCATAGCAATCGATATAACAAAAAATTTCGTTATAGAAGTAGTTGAACGTTTGCAGTACATTGATATAAGAACTCGCGCCTTGTTTATTGGTGTTTGACAGCTATAGCACGGTTTAACGTGGACGCACCCACATGGAAGCTTAGTGATACATCTCCATTCCGACGGCTAACGTTCATGATCAAATATTAAAGAAATCCTTGTGGCCATAGATGCTTGCATAGTTGTAATAGTTAACAGTGATAGTGAAATCAAAGAAAGCGGTGTGACATCCAGAAGAGACGTCACTGAATGGGCGCCAAATTTGGGCCAAGGTAAAGTGTACTAGAACTATACTGGAGTGAAGGTCGCCAACTCGTGGCATCTTAAGAGTACTGAACGTCACTGCCCGACTAGAGAGAAAGGCAACGTGCTTCGTTTTTACGCGCTTGTCCAGTCGTGATTATTTGGCGAGGCGAGTGTAAATGGAGAACGTGGTGCTACAGCCAAGCGACCCCAAGCTATTTTTGATATGGACGGATCCTATGAGCGAGGCCAACGCTAGGGGTAATGTCGCCACCAGGTGTTCTGTTCATGCATCGGCAAAATTGAACTTCTCTTATTGGAAACGCGCCGAATGAGACGAACGCGTAGAAACAACGCATTGAAGAACTAATTTTCGATGTCACGGTCATGATGTGTCACTTCAGTGGACCTAGAGTCCTTTGAAATGGCATTGTTAGATATGAAAAGCGCATTTATAAAGCTTCCAGAGCATGTGGCCGTGACGCAGTAGACGGCGTGCCCAGCCTTTGTTGTCGTGGAGCGAAAAGTCGTGGGTTCAACTTCCGTTGATGGAAAAATTAATTCAGATAACAATTATTTAGACAGGCTCGGCTGGTTTCTGCCGCCACCGCCATTCACGTATATGTATGGATATATATACGAGGGTGGATGCCCCAGACATAGCGAAACATACATAAAGAGCAGACACTCCCGCAGGGCCCTGCAACCCAGATACTGCGCTGATTTCAGCGCCATGAGTGGTTGGTCAGAGCCGATAATGTCTTTAGCATAAAAAAAAACATTTTTTTTTCTTTCCGACGCTGGGATTCGAATCCGTGCCCTCATGGACTGAAAGCGAGTGTCCTTACCACTAGGCTACACACCTATGCTTCCTCAAAGAGAATACATCTACAATACATCTAAACCTCTTTGTGCAGAACAAATACAGAAATACAACGCTTTCTAGTCTTACTTTATTGTTTTCTGTTGCGAGGGATTAATTTTCCCCAGCGGGACATGATGTAGAGCGGATATGAAGAATTGCCGTAATCAATAAAACTTCTTGTTAGCGAAAAATTGATGCCAAACTTGGGAATTCATTGTCATTCTTAGACGGCTATTACATGTCTTAACAAAAAAGTAGAACCGAGCATGGGTACGTCATCTAGCGGTTTGTCAGACTCTTTCTTGCTGGGCTGCGAAAAGGCGCCAGTGGCCACTTTTTTGTAGTATATTTCTCTATACGCTAGCCTCCCCTTCCTGCGGTGCGAACATCGTCTTGCCGACCGGGCTCGTCTGCGCGCGTGCTTATCTCACCAGCAAGCAAAGGGGGGGGGGGGGGGGGAGCGCTTATGGTTGCAACGCTATCGCGGCAACGATCAGCGCACGTCTTGTGCCCCCACAGCAGGTGGGAGCTTCTACGGGCTGCATCCTCAATAAAAAAATTATGGAAAAAGTTTACTTGGAGCAGCCGTGTTCTCTTACACTAGCGTTTTGTAGAGTTACGTTGGATCGTATCTAAATGAGTTGACTGCCAGCCTCACATTGTATATCAACGGCGTCACTACGCCCGAGCCTTGTTGTGGTCATCTGCTGTGGCTGCACCGCCGAAAACTTGGTTACTTAGCAAGCACATTTTTACTACAAATAATATTGCTGCTGAGTATGCTAGCCTCGCTTCGTAAAAATTCGAATATGTTGCGATCGCATTCATCGCTTCGCCCTTTTGACGAAACTGTGACCTTTTTCCTTTGCTTTCTGCTCGGGCGTATTTCATGAACGTCATATCCATGACAGAAATACGTCATAAAGTCTTAGTATACCTGGAAATCAAACACTTTATTGTTAAAAAAGGGGGACATGATAGAGCGTCAGAATAACGCGCTATCTTGTCCCCTTCTTTTGGCGTGTACATTGGTTGTGTCCTTTCTTACACATGAACCAACTAGCCCAACAAAACATTCTAGTGGCTAATTACGTTGAGATATTCAGCTCTAAACGAACGAGGACTAAAGCACAAAAGGTGTTTCTGTCTTGTTGTTGTTTTTTTACTTTATCTTCGTTCGTTTCGTGCTGAACCACCCAATACGTTTAAAAATTAGGTATTTTGTCACAAGGTTCAAAGCCGTCTGCTTCTGCCTGTACTGCATTTGAATGTAGGAGTAGGCATGAATCGAGCTCGCAAATGCGCCCAACACGCGTGAATGTGGTAAGTATCACCATAGGAGAGAAAAGATGAACGGTGAGAAGAGACGCACCGCGGAGTCTCTTTGCGTGACAGACGGACAGCCCCGCAGCTCCACGTTAACGCGCGAAGCCCTTTCGCAATGCATGCAATAAACTGAGCGCCCGCGTCGGGGCGTCATTTCTCGTCTTCCAGACGAGAGTGCGCGAACTATGCGAGAGAGCGGAAGCGAAGGAGGGAAGGCGATAAACAAGCGCCGGGAACGTTGAACTGCAGCAAGGCGGCGAGGCCAGCCGAATCGGACTCCTGTTGCACGCCCGGCTCGTGAATGGGCGAAATCTGCGAATGGCGGGGAAGAAGCGCTGGTGCGGCGGTGACACGCGCGCGGCCCGAACAGAGGAGAGACAAGCGGCCCGCTAATCTGCGGCAGCGCACATCCGCAGAGCGCGGAAAGGAAAAGGGCCATCACGTCTCACTTTATGGCTCCATTTCGGGCGACGGCGGCGTGTGCTGTGGCGGCAGCCCAACGTGACCGGGCGCCCAAAGAGCCACGTCTTGCGAGGCGACGGCGCCCTCTGGCAGCGCCGACATCTTCTGCTGCTTGTGTCACTGGCAGTTACGGCTCTGGCACGCCCCCCCCCCCCAAAAAAAAATAAAAGAATCTCAAAGATCACGCAGTCTGAGTGAGCTCTGTGAACGGCTCCGCAAGCTCCGGAAACTGGACACGCGCTGTCTTTCTCTGGATTTGCGCAAGCCACCGCTAGCCCAGCGCTGTTATGAGTGGTCAATCGAAAAAAGTCACATAGACTGCTTTATGCCTGCAGATATCAGCGGCGCCAGAATAAAATGCTATGTGTGCAATAAAGTTTTACTTACGCGATACAGCCAGGGACAGAGGCGTAGTGAAGAGTGTGCGTGCGCTTACTCAAACCGTATCTTAGTAGTTCTGTAGTCGTTGGTAGAAAAGCTATATCCAATAAGCCTCGATCTTTGCTCGCGTTTCATATGGATGCCAAGCGGCGTACGGGCGGGCATTCGCGCACTCGTGAGTAAACTTCATGATTGTTACGAACCTTGTACTGAGCTAGAGGAATGTTTACTCACGACGCTTGGAAATGAATAGACAAGGTCGGATTTTGCCCTGTTACAAGCCTTACGTTTGGATAATTGAGAATGTTATTACTTAACAGGAATAAACCACTCAGGCTCATAACTACATACAGTATAGGAACAACAGCTGTACAACAATGAGAATGTGCAGCTTCGATACTCTGACCTCATGGAGGTGAATATTGGCACGCCGAAAGTGAAGTAAAATAACAAAGAATATTAAAAGAGAATGGGGAAAATTTTTGCTGGTTGCGTCAGAGGTCAGGCAAGGTGAAGTCAAAGTGCAAAGCAGCGTCGTGCTATGTTTCTTGTAGGTGAATGCCGTAGTTGCCACAGTTAGCCTGGCTGATATTACACATGTCACGATCATGTCGTGCTACAACAGGTACCTTTTGGTTATGCTTCTACATTTATACGCTTCGTGTATAGGTTTGACAACGCTGACAGAAACTCTTCAAACGGAGTACAAAGATTTTATCGTTTAAATAAACGACTAAAGGAGCCCCTTAGAGGACAAAGCACGAGCTCTGTCTCCCTCTGTAGTCCCAATATAAAACTCGCACAACCAAAAACTGCCGCCGTTTAATCAGTAGATATCCTTTGCCAGTCTTATATCTTCAAATAATTTATTTTCGTGGTGAGGGTAACCTTCATTTGAACAAAACTGGAGCTGCGTGTCTAATACGAGGACATCGCACTTGGCCAATGGTGATGGTTTTTTTTTTCGTCGAGCCACAATGTTTCGATATTGCTGAGTATCTCTGCACGGCAGAAAGTCGCGAACGTTGAAACGGCTAACAAAGAAGTGCAAGCCAACAGAAATTACATAAAATAATATTGGTTTGCACGAAGGAACGTTTCATTCATTTGTATTTCTTAAGGCGAAATTGGCCGCAGAAAACCCCCTTTGCTCAGTTGTAAAGCCATTATACGGTAGACATAAAGTTGGCGGGTTGCGAGCCTCCGTCATTGGAGCGGCAGAAAGTGCAACGTCTTCCGTTCGGAAGGCAGTGAAGTACGGCACGCACAAAAGGTTCTTTCACATTCTCCCCGCAGGCCATGCCTAGCACGCGCAAGCCAAAAAACGGATTGAATGATTTCAAAGGCGATGTCAGCAGAAAAAGCAAGGCGGGATTGCAAGTGAAGTATAGCAGTGTACACATATCATAGTCGCACTTCTTTTAATGGACTTACGACCGGATATAAGCAAGAAATAAAATCAAAACGACCAATTTTATTGTTACAACTTGCTGAGTTTCCCGTCCTTCAAAGAACGTTTCAAGATTGTATATAAATGATCCTACAAAATGTATTGCGACAGACAGGTTGTGACATAATAATGAAAATGAAGGGTAAAAATAACATGTGTTAAAATTTTCAGAAATTCAGAAAATGCATAATACATACAACAACACAATGAGGAAATAAAATGGCATGTTATAATGTTTCTGCACAGGACCCTAACAATAGTATCAAGATTGTTATGCGCTGGTTATTGCAGATTACGCACTTTGATTTATATGTGGAGTTTCGTGTACGGAAACCACCATATGATTATGAGAGGCGCCGTAGTGGAGGGCTCCGGAAATTTCTACCACCTGGGGTTCTTTACCGTGCCCCCAAATCTGAGCGCACGGGCGTACAGCATTTCCGCCTACATCGAAAATGCAGCCGCCACAGGCGAGATTAGATCCCGCGACCTGAGGGTCGGCAGTTGAGTACCTTAGCCACTGGACCACCGTGGCGGCACCACTGATAAACAGACTACAAATGCTTATAAAGACCGCGAGCAACTGGTAGGCGGTAAATTAGAACGCACTAGGTGTGGGATGCACAGTTATCAGCAAAATTTGGCATGTATTCTGTGAATTGATGCTACGCGAACCATGCAGCGGGTAGGTGGCTATGACCAAATTTTTTTTATTGAGCAAAACGTTATGAAATGACGCTAAATGTACGCACAAACTTTACAGGAGCGCACATATGTTCGGACGTCGCATACCTGTTATTATAGCTAGTTCTTCACAGTTGCTTAACAACGCCAGCAGCAACATGGTTATTACCAACACCAGAAGCGGTAAGCTGATGAGTAATGTTTATACTCGTCCGTATATTCACGAAACCGTGTACATGTGTGGAAAGGGTTCTTCACAGGTCTGGAACAAGGTTGTCATTACTGTGATCAGTGAGCACCAGCAGTTGGACAGGACTTGTTATCGGATCAGCTCGCGATCGTGGCGATTACAAGTCTATTTGTAGTTAAATATTAAATAGAGAACAGCTGTTGGAAATTGTGGGTGCCTGTTATAAGAAATGATGTGTGATTCCTTGTGTCGTGGGCGCGGGAGCGAGGTCTTGTGATGCCCTGTTCACATGGAAAACGTCTTGCATGTTGTGCAAGAACTACGCGCTACTGTGTTTTGATAAATGAATGTTGAAGTCATAATATACGATTTCACAATCTGTGACATCCACCAGAATTTGAAATGAGGATGCTCGCTGTTACTGTATTGATTGAGACCGTGCATTGATTGAGACCTGTGGCGCATAGCCGCCTAACAATAACTGTGTCATGCGGGTATGCGTCACATGTGACTGATAGAAGGATTTCATGACGTACGCGACAGACATTTTTTGCGTTATTCATGTCATTACCAGTAAATCATGTTCGTCACACACTGATCCCCTGATGCCAATTTTGGTATATTACAAGTTGTCTAGACGACCAGGAGAGCGTTCGGACGTAGGGGGCCAGATGAATAGACAGTTGAAAATGTAGATATAAACGACCAAAGCGTCTGAGGCTTGTTAAACAAATGCTTCGAATTTTATATGCGAAGCAGCTCTTTGAATAGCCTGTGTAACGCTGTCCCACCATCTGCACCACGCTCCCTTAGCCGCAGGTGTTGGGGAGGTGCCAAGTAGGTCACGCCTTCCCTCGCCGTGCACGCGCGCAGACGTCACTCTCTCCCTAGCCTGTCGTCGCTCGCAGCGTGTCATCTCGCTCACTTCAACCTCATCAGCGCTCGCAAAGTTCGACCGCTTCAACCTTTCCACCGCTCGCAATGTTCGAGCCCACTGCTCACGTAGGCATCATCTCACCCGCGCCACCTCTCTCCATCTGTCGGCGAGAAGAAGCCGCGAGCCAGTGGGTGCGCATGCTGCGCGCGTCTCGAGAATTTCGCAGCGCCGACAATGTGAACAGTGCGCCGCTGCTTACCGCGCGATCGCGCCAACGGGTGCGAGGCCGACGCAGCATGCTTCCCACTAGTGCGCGCATACCTTTCTCGGCTGGCGCCGGAGCTGCGAGGGTTTGCGAAGCCGATCGCTTTCGCGAATGGCGACATCGACACCGACGAGGCGCGCGCCAGGGAAGCCAAACGCAAGCGTCGGCAGTGGAAGACCAGCTATACCGACGAGTTGCGAGTCAAGAACACCGATCGCGTTCGAGAAAAAGTTAAGGACCATCTCCCCGAAGGGAACTCTGATGGATTGCGAAGCAGCAGCGGTGCGCACGGCGTTGACCCGGTCGAAACGGGAGTCGACTCGGGTGCCGGAAAAATGGTTTGAAGCCGAACTTGGTGAAGCGTTTACTCAAGCGAAAGTTTGTTTGAAACGCAAGGACGCGGGAGGCGGGTTGGGCTTCCTGTAAGTTTGATCGCAGAAAGACTGTTCACTCGATGTACACTCGAACTTTGCGAGCGGTGGAGGGGGTGAAGAGAGAGAGATGACACGTGGTGAGCGTCGACAGGTTAGGGCTAGAGGGACGTCAACGCGCGCACACTGCGAGGGAAGGCGTGATTTACTTGGCACTGCCTCAACACCTGCAGCCAGGGGAGCGTGGTGCGGACGGAGCGATAGTGTTACGCAGGCTGGTCAAAGAGCTGCTTAGCATCTAATACAGACGGCGCGCGGGAAATAACGACGAGACGCGAGCCAAGGAAGCCGAGTGCAAGCGTTTTCAACGTGTCCAGCCTCCCGTCTCTTTGCGTTTCAAACAACCGTTTACTTGAGTAAACGCTATAACAAGTTTCGCTTCAAACCGTTCTTCTAGCATCGGCAAAGATGCCAGTTTCAACCGGGTGTACGCCGTGTGCACCGCTGCTGCTTCGCATCCTATGAGGGTCCCCTATGAGATGGTCCATAGTTTTTATTAAACTAAATTGAACTAAATGTAAAATTCCCACATTCACCAGGATATGCTATGAAAGTAAAACTGTTAATACCAACAAAACTCGGGAAACGTCGCAAAAACCCAAGTAATTGCTGCAGGTAAATTTTCATATTTTGCTCGACTGGCTATAAGGGCACATATCTTGAGAGTTTCATGACATCTAATTCATCGCACTTTTGAAAGTCGCCCTCTCATTGACAAATGGGGCACTTTACGTGGAAGTTTCCTGGCCCGGCACGACAGATGAGAGCTGAAGAAAACAACGAAGCAGAGTGTCACGGGAAAAGAAGCAAGGGAGACTGAAAGGAATGACATAATGAATAGAGAGGCAAGATACTGAATTCGCAGAGACGAAGGGAAGCACGGATAAACAGAAAGAATTAACTTTCCTGAAAAGGAAGAAAGTCCTATAGAGTTTCGGCGAAGCGGGTTCCACGAACTCACTACAGAACCTTTGTGCACTGTGATTAATTCCAAAGTGGGTCGCCATCCGGGCGTGGTTCCCGGCTTCACCGCCGTGTGCACACGTGAGACGCCTGTGCTACCCGTCCCAAAGGAAGAGGAAGAGAAAAAAGGCTGGCGTCAGCCTCTTACCCTCGCCACCACCACGTTTAGGCGCATGCACGTTTTCTCCTTCGATAGTCGCCTTGTCAGACGCCTCCGCCTGATCACGAGAGGCGCGCACTGCTGTACGTGCCCCGCCTGCGAAGCACGCTAGGCAGCACTGCCTTGACTGCGTCAAGCCAGCGCCCGGTGCGGCCGCTGTCACATAGCACCTTGATCGCTACTCCGCCTCACAGCTATTGGACTGCCGCCACACCATCACCGGTCGGGTGGAGCTACTTTTTCACCGCTTTGCTCCCTTAACTTTGACCTGAATGTTTGCTCACTTTTAAGCTCTCGTTTAGCGTGCGTGAGCCAGTCTTTGTGTGTATGTTTGTGTGAAAGGCCTCAGAGGCTTTATTAGGGAGAACTACGCTCGTCTCTGTATTAAATAAGCGCGCGCGCACGTGCGTGCGTGCGTGCGTGTGCGTGCGTGCGTGTGTGTGTGTGTGTGTGTGTGTGTGTGTGTGTGTGTGTGTGTGTGTGTGTGTGTGTGTGTGTGTGTGTGTGTGACAGAGAGAAAGAGAGAGACTGGGCTTCTTATGCGTCTTTATCCACGGGGGGCTGGGGTAACTGATCGAGCTTTTGGTATGTATGACTTAAACTCTGAAACTACACATTTTTTGCCGTCATGTGCAGTTCGCATGCACGAGCGCTAGTCTCTCAAGACTGTTTGTCTTATTTCTTTGCTGGACCTCTTCATTCGAGCTCCGAACTGTCTGAATGCGTGTTTTTGCATCGTTTCTCATCGTCACACTACCGCTGCTGTCAAGTCACTAAAGCTACAAATTTAACTTCCGCCTGAGGCATCATGATCATGTCATGCGGCAAAACCTCTCTGATTTGTCTTTCAAGCCCAGTTTAGAGGTTTTTTTTTCAGGCCCAAAATGTTATTATATTTTCATGTTGAAAAAAAAACTTGAACTGTCTAGAACTGAATGTATTCGTGGCTGTTTCAGTAATTGGAGAAACCACAGACAAAAACAAAGTCATGCGAAAGGCTCACATTTCACTTAAATACGTTATGGAGGTTGGTGTAACACGATGTCGACATTGCCTTTCTTGTGGCAACTGTACAATGCTGATCAATTCAGCTCATGACCATAGCAACATCGTCCAAGTCCCACGTCTGGAGGACTCTTTAAAGGTTCTTTTCAAAGGCGACACAATGCTATCCCACACAAAGGTGGAACACTTTCGTCAAGAGGTCTGTCCCTTTGCCCCAAGAGCATTTCAGTGCCGCAAATGTAAAACAACTGGGTCATGTGAGCAGAGTTTGCAGGAAAGCGGCGACTTGCTACCGCTGTGCACAGCCACAAAATGCACAATCTGTAATCCTGCCCTGATATGTACCAACTGCCATCTGTGATACGATGCTTCAAAAAACGGTTCACCAGGGAGGAAAGAAGGGATTGTCTTGAATCAGACGGTACGGGATGGCTCAACGCACAAAGAGGCTGCTGATATTGTGAGAAATAGACAACGAAGGTCACGTCGGTGATGACCGAAGACTAGCGCTGCCCAATAGGTACGGAAACCTTGATCTCCTTTAGGCAGACCACCGGACTTCGCTTAAGCGACAGCTATCCTCACTGCGCCTCCACCACTACCACCGAATGCACCCCACTCACAAAGTCGAAAACAATGCAGAGGCTTTGACAGCGGTTTAGGATGTCGCAGTGCCCTCACTATCACCTGTGCACTGTTGCAGGTCCGGGTTCAAACCAACGCGTCCCCGCTGACGTGGATTGCCGAGACGTCAGGGTTACGTCGGATCCGGACTCTTTTGGTAGAGTGGAGCGACTCCGGGTGGAGTAAACGATGCTGACAAGTTAGGGAAAACGAAAACTAACAGATTTACTGGCACTTTGTACAATTATTTACAACATAGGACGTTGAGTTCCGCAAACCACGAGCGTGGCGGATGAACCATTAAAACAAGGTTCAGAGCAACTTCCTGCACTTTTCAGCGTCGTATTAAGCCATATCGGGCTCCTCCTTCTTGACTTAAAAAACAACTACACCTCCCACCATGGCATCAACCAATAACACATGGCCGTCGATGAGTCCTTGCACTGGCTGACGCAATGCTCCTTCAGTTGGTTTCTCTGAAGAGGGGGGAGTAAGGTCCATCAAGGGACAAGTTGGCGCGCTAGTAGTCTACTGCCGTCGCTGCCTAGAAGGCAGAAAAGGATTAAGCGACTTATCGCATTTGTCTCAACCTACAAAACGGGTTGGCCGCGCAGTCTCCCCAACAACCCATTGTATAGAAAACGCCTGTATGATTCTTAAAGCGAAAAGAAGAGAAAAGTGAGCCCCGTAACTGTCTGCATCAGAGTGCGACACCTCAACAGTAGCTCATAAGGGATGAGGGTAAGGAAGGATTAAAAGGATAGGATTAAAAGGTATATATCGAGGGATGAAAGAGAGAGCAAGGCGCAGGGACAGCAAGCGACGGAAGTAAAGAGTAGATAGGAAAAATGGACCTGGTCGCAAGAGTCCGAGGACAGGGTACCACCCAGCGAGAGCTCATGTCGGCGGCAGGAGATGGCGTGGGAGCAACCTAGTCGGCCAGAGCTGCGCTGTCGTCGGAGATCGCGGGGGCACAACCGGTCGGCACGAAATCCAGAGAGCAAGTGTCACGCCTGTATAGGTATCAGCTCGCGGCTCATAGAAGTTACCACATTCTCATCCCTATGTTGCTTCCCGCCGATGGACGCTCGTTCCGTGAAAAAGGCACTGGGGTTTCAAGTCGTGGAACGCACCCTGGCTATGCTCCTCGTGGACAGCATGCAGACGTGGACCACATGTAGTCACAACAGCGCACTGATAACGAGCCGACGCCGAATGCACCGAACCGTACTTGATCGTCCGAAGATTACTTTCACGACGTAAACCAACAAGTCATCGCTGCCATGAGGTCTCTCATGACCACAATGCTCACTCTCTTCAACAGAATGACAATTCCATCTGCTCAATGCGCACTGAAAGTCCTCGATTCCTCGGAGGCAGTTCTTGTGAGCATTTTTTTCAGCATCGTGGATTCCTGTTTACTTTAACACAATCACAGAGAAACTGTTCTCACATATTCCTCAGTGGTGATAGTCTGGCTGTGCGCGGTAAAAAGTGATACGTGCGCGAACATATATCTCCTTGCTTTTCATATTGTTTCTTTTTCTCCGGCTCCACCTTCGCCCGTGTAGGGTGGCAAACCGGATACAAGCTGGTTAACCTCCCTGCTTTTCTTTTGCCTTTCTTTCTCTCGCACGCGCATACGAAACACACACACACACACACACACACACACACACACACACACACACACACACACACACGCACGCACGCACGCACACGCACACGCACACGAAGCAGAGTGCCATAATCAGAGCAGCCACATTTAACTAGCGTACGACATAGGGAAGCCAATATGACATGTAATAAAGACATCTCGCTCTTTCCTTCTCACGAAACTTATGACGTAGTGCAACACATCAAACGTTTCCTTAAAAAAAAATCCTAGCCACCGGCACAACTCGCTTTATGAAGTTGCGAATAACGGGAAAACCTTCAGGTGGAGCCAGTGCTGTCATTCGAAAGCCTAAAGCTTTTACGCACGCACACGAAAAAAAAAAACGCAAAAAGAAGCACTACCCGAAAGCGTCTATTATTTCGAAGTTTACGTGCTACGGCAAGACGAAAAAGAAATATTTTACTTCCTCGGAGCATAACACTTCTGTGTCATTCACTATACCGAACTGTACTAATCCCCTCGCTCCCCCTCACCCCTACGCGTAAAAGCTGTAACTCGCCGCAGTTTCTTCCTCTTCTTCTCTTCTTTATTTTGGCAATCATAGAGGCTCGAAAAGAACAGCGAGTCAAACATTAAAAAAGTTATATTCAATGGTTATAACGTTAAAAGAGGACGAGAAATGCGCCATGGTCGCATGTATATATGTTCTCAAGTATATAGATAAAAATAAAATAGGTAAGGCGGCAAAAGTTGAAACTAAACATCGCAGAAGCGGGACCGCCTTCCTTCGGCTGAGCAGCTTCCAATTAGCCCGCCTCAGAGGTGAAGTCAGCCGTCACCATCGACGCTGTGGAGTCGCGTGCGCCGCCGTCCGCTCTTTCCTTTTTTACCTTGTGTGCTCATTTTGTGGAGCTTGCCGCTTCCGCGCACCACTGCGCAAGAGAAAAGGGGAAGGGGGACGAGAGCTCGCCGCGAAAAAATCCAGAAAATGAAGGAGAGAAGAATCGAGCTAACGTAGCGGTTAGAATAAGGCAAAAAAAAAGGGGGGGGGGGCAACTATGCGATATAATGTCGTCCGGGACATGCAGAGGAAAGAGTAAAAAACGGTCAGAAGGCAGCTGTCATTTTACGTTGACGATGTGGCTGCAGCTTGAAAGACGCTGCGTTGCCTCGTCTTTCTATTCTCTCTCTCTCTCTCTCTCTCTCTCTCTCTCTTTGAGCTCGTAGAACCGCATACTCAAAGAAATAAAAGTAGAGGTCGTGTGTGCGTGCGTGTGAGATTTTTTTGGGGGGAAGGACATGGAATGATTCACGAAAATATAATTAAAAAGAAGAGATAGAGGAAGATGAGACGATGGTACAGCAGTAATATCTTGCTTGAGGTTTGAGTTGTCCAACGGTATATGACCATCGGCTTTCAATTTAGTTCTCTCTTTGCATGTACAAGATAGTCTGATTTGAAGGCTACGCTCTTAGCGCTTTGATATTTCGTGGCTTTCCTTTCACCATTTGGATTTTTTCCTCAGATGCGAAAAGAAGCAAGGTCGTACGAGTATTAGCATATAGAACACATCAAGTACAATATTCGTCTAACAACATAGCTACAATGTATACGAACAGTGACTACCTAAAAGCAAGCACAAAAGAAAGAAAATGGTGGAGTAAGGCTTCTTAAATGAACAACAAATATCAAAACAATGTTTCTAGTAGTAACAAATTATCCTTCCACAATACTAACGGAATCACGCTTTGCCGCGAGAACATGTTTCCTAAGCGAGAAAACAATGAAAAAGTAAAATGCTAGTGACTACGTTGCTTTGAAGTGGCCACACCAATTCGTCTTAACGTCATAGATTTTGATGGGGTTAGCTAAGTTCTACGAAGTTCTTTTCATTGTTCAAATAAGTCACATTCTGTTCTAACAGAGCCAAAAGCATAACATGACGATTTTCATAAATTTTTATTAAGCCTATGCATAAAAAACAAACGAACACATGCATATTACGTAAACACTGACGTATCATTAACATTGAGACGCTGAAGTTTTGACACTAAATTCAACATCAATACCTTGACGTTAATTTTATTATCAGATAATTAAACTATGATGGCAAAATCATTGACAATATAGTTATCGAAAAATAATATGCTAGCATTGGCATACCACGACGAGACCTATGGGGGTACAAACACCCCAGATGTTTCTACGTTTTGTAGGTACGCTCGCACTTACATGTACAAACATTAACAAATTCCACAGGGGGACCAAACTTTTCGCTCCAACTTTGAAATAATTTTCTGGCTACACCCTTACTTTACAGTCTAAGCAAATTTATCGATTCGCTTTAAAGAGGCACTACAATGACATATTTAGATTTACAAACAGCACTCAGAACTCTAAAACCATATGTTTCATTATCATAAGTACATTATTAGCCAAGAAAATCAAGGTTGAAACTTGATTTGTAAATTTCGTGCCAAACTCTCCGCACTCAACGTATAAAATATTAATATGTACTTTTGGTATTGCCATGACGTTGGCACGCAAAAATTTTCAGAAACATTGCACGCGAAGTCTTTGGTAACCAGAGATTACAGTGTACCAGATTGTTATCCATCGGAAGCCACGTGGGATCCAGTATACTCGTTTAAAATTTTTTTACGTCCCGGCGTTTGGTGCGGGAAGCTCAAGATGACGTCATCACCCACATCTTATTTTCACGCGTTTTCTTGTTTACTAATTGTCGAGTCATAGTAAAAGTGTGGCTTTTAAAATAGTGAAATTGTAATTCAGTAATACGCAGAACATCGTTTTGCTCTTTAATGTCCTTTTTGAGAATTGTGTCCTGTTGAGCGTGCTTCGCCGCAAGCTCTATCTTATTGCGGCGAAACAAACTTGAAGTGAAGGGGCTGTTGCACAGACAGCGAATTAAATGTTAGAGTGCCCTGTTGGCCACTCTAACATGTGTGTATGTGTGTGCGCGCGCACACACACACACACACACACACACACATTTAAAGAGGCAGCAGCACAAAGCCCACAGTGTGCAAGGCTATGCTAAACGGTTAATTAGGGTCGCTTTCTCAGCGCCGTAACTACTTCAAGAATAATGAACTCCATTCCGCGGTATCGAGCGTTTCGTTGGCGGCTGCGACGAGTGTGTGCGCGTGCCACCCGCCTCTTTTTCCGGAATCGTGCGCTGCTCGAGAAGGAAGAAAACGAGATTGCCCATTGTTCGGGCTGCGAGTTCAATTGACACTCGAGGTACGCACTCGTAGTCCGCTATCGCCCACTGTGCTGCTGCTTCCAGGATATTCCATTATGTTTTGCCGCTCCTTTTTCGCTTCTCGCTTTTCTTGCTTTGACGTGTTCAGCCCTGCACTCTGTGTCGATAGTGTCCCGACCAATTGTTCAGTCCCATTATTAGTTTGTGCCACCGAATAACGAAACTTTCGTCATATCTTGAACAATTTCTCCTACTTATTTTCTGAATACAAATTTTCTCGAATCCTTACATGTCATTACGGCCAGCCGATATCGAGCCAATAATGCCGACAATGAGACAATACTGATGAGTGCTAAGCATAGAAGCGGTTTCTCGCTTGATAAGCTTGGACTGGCACGTCATGTCGCTAACTCAATCTACAAACCATACATTGCGTTTACATTAAAGCGACTCCAATTATGTTGTTTTCGGAGAACCTGCAATTAAACTGAAACCGATAACCTTTATTTGGCTATCAGCATAGGTATGATCATAATTATAAAGTGAAAACTACTCAGTCTCCTCTATAAGAACGTATTCCGCTTAATTCATATACATCCTGCAAAACTAACACCAATTTTCCGTTTTCCGTTCGGGGGCCCTACTGCTTTAAAAGTAATGATAATAATCGTTAAAAGTTTTCCATGCCAAAACTATGGTATGAATATTCGGGACGCCGTCGTAGAGGTCTCCGAAAATTTTGACAATCTGGTGTTCATTAACGTACGCCGAAATCTAGGTACACGGTCTTCCAGCATATTTTCTCCATTGAAATGTGGCCATTTCTACCGCGATTCGATCCACCGACCTTCGACTGAGCTGTCGAGAGCTATAACCACTAGAATGTTGTCGTGGATTCTGCTTTGAGAATTTTATGTAGACTTGATTGTAATAGTGGTGACACTGGTAGAGGAAAAAATATGACGATCAGTATAAAACTGGTAGGTTATATTCCAGCATTAGGGGTGGCATTTTAATGTAGACGAAATTTTATAATGCGCGCGCGATTCCCCTATGCAGTACAGTCCCAGTTTCGCCACAAGGGTGAACCAATACTAATGCGATAACAACAAATGAGAACGTTACGCGAAAGAAGGCAACAGGTGACTGCTTTAGAGCATCCGAGCTAGCATAACCCTAAAAAAATTATGGTGCCAGGAAAAGCGGCCGATGAATTCAGCAAAGGAAATGACTTTCTTGCTGTCTATGGCTTCAATGCAAAATAAGCGGTACGAACACAGCTCGTACAAAGGTACTAGCTGTCTGCTGACCCCTATCGAGATGTCGGTAGTTCAAAGTGCGCTGCTCTCTGCCGAAGCCGTGCAGAAGCACCCCTCCTCTAGAGGGTTCTGCATGTGCATTTCGTGCGAAGGAAGAACGTCGGTGCTGTTAGTCTCTGTTTGAGCGGCGATTGGCGACTGTACTCGCACGCTTTTACTCGAACATAGAGCATACAAAGCGCGGGCCGTTGTGATTTTATATGAAACCTCATTGCGACGGTAAAAATGCGCCTTGAGTGTCCATATAATTACCATTAAAATCACAACAACAACAACAACAACAACAACAACAACAACAACAACAACAACAACAACAACAACAACAACAACAAATAATAATAATAATAATAATAATAATAATAATAATCTAACTGTACTGGCTAGATGCCATAAACAATGCCGGAACATCGACATTAAAATGTTGTCATATTGAAACAAAAAAAAAAGAGAAACGGGAAAAAGGCGCAGAAGTAAACAAGCAATAAATGGCCCGCATCCGTGGCGCAGAAAGTTGGCGCCGGAGTAATGAGCAGAGACGAGAAGGAGAATTAGCGCACGCAGGCATCCTGCGGCAAGCCACGTCGAACAGCACGCCGCCCGCACACACCGGCCGCTTCTCGGAGTCTTATCAGCGACCAGGCGGCCTGGTGCAAGCGCAGAAACAAAAAGAGAAAGGTGAGGGCCGCGGGGGAGATGCCAGGTGGGCGCACACTTTGCCAAATGAAAGCTCCCATCGGCGCGGCCGGCGCAGCGGCCGAAATTTGCCTACGGGCGGAGCGCGCGCCTTCGCTCTCTTTCTCCTGCACTCGTGACAAATGAGCAGACGCCCGGCAAGGCGCGCCTCCTCGTGTAGCACGCAACTGTGGTCCCCGAAGCTCCAGAGGCAGCGGACGGGAAACGTACAGCGCCAATATTCAGCGATAGAAGGAGAGAAAGAGAGAAAGAAAAAAACGCCGAGAAAACAAAAAAAAAAGGTGCCGCGATAGAAAAGAATCCTCTATAAGCATATGCACAAAAAGCGTTCGGGGATGGGAGAAAAAGAAAAGGGGGAAGAAGGGAGCTCGCTGAGGAAGATACAAGTGGACGAAGCGTAAACTTCGCTTCGAGTGGCCTAGCAGAAAAAAAAGGGCAGATAAACAAAGTAGTGAGCACCATGAGAAAGCCCGAGCAAACAAACAGGAAAGGGAAGACCAGAAATCCAATGTTTTTTTTTATTGTTTTAGCGCAGGCGCCCCCAGGTGCGTTCAGGCGACCAGGCAGAGAGGAGGACGGGCCGGGAAAGAAATTTTGATTTCCGTGACGAGCTCAAATAGAGATATGAATTCTTGGCGCGCTTCCAGGTCCAGTGCGTGTTCCTTCGAGACACGTTCGCAAGCGGAGAGAACAAACGTGTGCGCACCTTCGCTCCGCATCGGGCACGAGTCGACCATCCAACGCCATTGGGACGACGCTGAAGACGCGTGCTCCGGTGCTTCGTCGTAGTTTTTATCTCTCTCCCTTGGAAACAGCGATAGCGGCTACAAAGAACAGAGACGTATACACCGGCGGGAAAGCAAAGGGCTACTCGAGAGTGAAAGAGGAGATGCCACACCGATGTAAACTTTTAAGGAGAGAGATTGGCCAGATTTCCGTACGCGGAGCATGTAAAACAGATGAGCAGTGGCACTCGCGTTGAGCCGCCGAAGGACAGGTGCCGACGAACGGCGAGGTGCCGATGTACGCACAGGCCTGATCGGGAGCCCTTCTGCGGGCGCGGTGCGCGACAGAGAACACCGTTTACGACATGGCACCGTTGTCCTCGGCTCATCAGACATGCGCATATTGCCCCTGCACTGCCGGCAGCTCAGTGCACGGACCTCTTTCTTTGCCATACATCACTGGGAAGTCTGGCACACATACCTATGCAGATTGAGTCGAGCGCGCGCAAGCCACAGCGCCTCCGACCCCGAATAAAGCATTCCCGCGCACACTTCGTTCTCAAAAAAAGCCCCTCAGCTGCTGCAAGTGCGATGATGGCACTCTTCAAAAACCTGATGCGAGTCACCGAGAGGTAATGCTGCGGTCACCGACGACGTTGACACGTCGCGCCAGAGAGGGAGAGAAAGGAAACTACACGGCTAGTAAGACTTCCAATCCTTATATATGTCGGAGCGCGTGGGTACATTGCACCCGTATATGGCGGTGCGTTGAAGACGTTTTTAATTCGGCTGTTGCTGCATGGTGACCAGGAGCTTGAGCGCGCCATAGTATTTTGATGACTATCACGGACAGGCGTACTTGCGGCGATAAACATTACAGCCACACCGAGTCAGAAGGAAGGCGTCTCCACAATTTTTTTTACTGCATCGACAGTTCGGCCGAATAGAGAGACAAAATTTTGGGTTCCGCGTCTTAGTAATCAAGGTGCCAGAAATGCCTAACCTGCTGAATGGTGTGTCAACAACCACCCCATGCATGATGTTAACAAACTGCAGGCACTTTTTGCGACGCGCTGTTTAAGTTCCTCTATATCGCACCACTGAATCTTGATTGAGTGTTGTTCCTCTTAAATGACGTCAAATGAGGTATGATTTTCGCTAAGTAACTACCCGGCCTCTAAGATATAATGCATGTAAAATGTGCCGTCTTGACTTCTATAGAGGAGTGCACACTTTTTAGAAAGTTAACAGGAAACGGTAAACTATAAAGGACGAAAAAAGAAGATGGCCAACCTGTGAACAAAGACGCGCGGCATTCTCTTCTAGATCGTAGGATCACAGAGCGAACGAGAGTGAAGAGACGAAGCATGCTCAAATTACTTACTTTGCTCTGGCTGTTCATAAAATTTGTAAAGTTCTTGCATCTGTCGGCTAATGCACTGGATATAAAATACAAACACATAAGACTTTAGCACAAGGTAGTAATACACCTAAACGCTATAACAGTTTTTCCTGTGTCCCTGAAAAGCTTAGAGTACAAACGAGAAATGGTTTTTTGCCTCGTCTTTCTTTGCGCTTCCGGTTCCTGGCAGCATTCGTACCCCGTTTCACGTTTGCCGGGAACACCCAGGTAGTTATCGAATAGCAGTCGTGCGCAGTTGCGGGGTCCCACATCAGCAAACGTTATCTCGCGGGAGCATAGGCGACCCCAGGTCGAACCCCGAATCCGAGCAGCGGCTGAGCGACTGGGCGAGGCGCCAGCCAGGTGAACGCCGGGCGCCCGCCTGACGCGCCGTCGCGCCCGACCGCTTTCCGCGTTGCTGGCTGCACGCACGACCGTGCGCTCAGCCGCGTATCACTTTGCGGCTGCCGCTTTGAAAAGCAGCTTTTCTTCGGGTGATCAGAAAAAAGAAGTATTGCATTGTCGCGGGAGAAACTGGGGTGTTCAGGCACAGGCTAAAAGAAAACGTCACAGCATATGCCACAGGAGAAAAACCCTGATGAATTCGCCTTAGACGACTCGAAGTCCAAAGTCATCTTCTTTTTGTTCTGAGTCGATGCATTGATCCCCCAACGATCCTCTCCGATGGAATTCTGCAACTCAACTGGTTTTGCACTGCCTCCTTCATCAGCCCCCCTTAGACACAGTGACAATGTGATGTGATGACGTCATCAAATGACGTCTAATGTACATCGTGATAGTGTCACAAATTTTGGTGATGTGTGACGTAATCACGTGATGATTTTTCGCATCCCTCGTGTCGACGCCTCCAACAAACGCTGGTGTGGGCGATAAAGGTTTGAAGCTTATAAACGAGAGATCTAAGGCTTTTGTCTTAAGAGAAACAAGAAAGTCGTGTGAGTAGTGTGTGCTTGTCAGCATGTCTTACATTTATCTACGACAAATACCCTCAAACTGGCTGAACTTTCTGTCCTTCCGATACGTATTCGTGGTTTGTAGTGGCGCCCAGGCTACCACCGTGGTGGTCTAGTGGCTAAGATACTCGGCTGCAGACCCACTGGTTGCGGGATCAAACCCCGGCAGCGGCGGCTGCATTTTCAACGCAGGCGAAAATGCTGCTAGAGCGCGTGCTCAGATTTTGATGCACATTAAAAAACCCCAGGTGGTACAAATTTCCGGTGCCCTCCACTACGGCATCTCTCATAATCATATGGTGGTTTTGGGACGTTAAACTCCACATATGTGCACTTAACACTTGTGACACTTTGACTCAGTAGATCTTGACCCGTAGAGAGCATTCAATGTAAGAGTAGATAACGAAGGTAAAAATGATAATGATGAACCCGTCGTATCACGAAGCATGCACCGAGTAATCCGTTCAGCATTTCATTCAAAGATCGGAAAGCGAACTTAAAGGGCCCGTAAACCACCAACGGACGTTCGCGTGCTGCTCCCCATGCCTTTTCTCTATCGAGGACAGCTGGTATGACGTCAACTGACCCTGCATACAATACAAATGACTTTGTATATCAGAGATGCTGTCATTGGCCAGAAGAAAGCCTGTTTTCTGTTAGCACATGGACGCGCCTGTAGCGTTTCCACCTCAGATGCTGAGGAAGGTGGTAAAACATACAGTTACTCTATATGCTACCCTGTATATGTTACTGTACATGCAACTGAATCGAGCTAGATTGCTATCTACCTCGATTCAGTTGAAGACTACAAAGCTTTAGCTGGTTAACTCACACAGTTAACGAATGAGACCAACGCGATGAAAATATTCCATCCCTGGCTCGATAGCGATCAGGAGAGAAAAATAATTTTATATATGTAAATGGGGTAACAGTGTAAAAGAAGCCGAAGCGAATGTGTGGTCTACCATAAATATACACATGTATCACTGGCTCAATGAGCTGACGCACGTTTTTTCATTATTACTTACCGAAAACGTGAACATAGAATCAAGGCTTCCACGCATGACCAGAGCAACTGAGTTTGCCTCGTACCTTCATAAAGATAGAAAGAAAAGAAAGCAAAAAAATAAAAAATAAAGGAGCGCTATAAGCGCGAGCGCTGCTCCTACGTGGGTGGTGAGTGACTTTCCCGCAGTACATTTGAAGCCAAGATAGCGTATTTTAGCGCAACTCTGCTACCTAAAGGTAGCATATACAGTAACTCTAAGAAAACAAGCCGACGAACGCAGCCTAGCGAAGGAAATAGTGAAACAAGGAAACGCGTGGAATTCAACCAGTGTTCACTGCAGACTCGTACACAACTGGAACGCCATATCTACATTTATGCCTCTCGGTAGATTACGGGCCCTTTAAGTTGGTGAACGGAGATGAAGTACCTTTTAAAAGAATAGTTGCACGCCCAGTTAAATAAGTTAGCGTATTTGCTGCGTATGTTTTTTTCATCTTATACTGCGGAGAAGAAGGTGCACCTCTCCTCAGCAGTATCACCAACGCTCGGCTCGCTTGGCTCGTGCACTGATTACTGCTTTTTCTCTCTGGGAGGTTCCTCTCGCTGCCTCGTCACCAATTACTATAACATCCTCGGACCGCCAATAGATCTCCTCGCAATATATATATATATATATATATATATATATATATATATATATATATATATATATATATATATATATATATATATATATATATATATATATATATATATATATATATACAGAAAAAATTATAAAATATAATCGTCGACAAGGAATGAAATTCTGCCTGTCCAGCTGAATCACCTTTTGCGAGGCTTGATATTTTTTTTAGCTAACTGCACCTAAATCAGAGCCAAAGTGATCAATATATACAAATCACTAGACCCAATTTTTGCGCATAAAATAAACAATTACATCCGGAAGATTTCCCGAAAACTCACGCCACCACATATCCATCCGTGAATCTAGCACAGATGCATGCCACCGCAACAGCTATCGCCGTGAAAAGTTGAAATGTCAGCGAGACATGGCGAAGTTTCTTCGGGGATGCTTCACGCTGCGGAACAGTTGGACTGTGACAGTGGTCGCAAGCTAGCAGAAAAGCGGGACAAAGTTTTTTTTTTTCATTATAAATGCCGCTACCGCAAGAGGCCAACTCCAGAGATGGAGCGACGGCCGGCCAGCTCTCCCGCGGGAGCTGCGGGAATGAGGGGGGTGCCGGGCGTATACGTAGCGCCTTCGCAGCCACCGCCATGAGTCGATCTAATCCATCACAATCGAAGCGTGGCGTCAAAAGGGTCGGCGTCAGGATTGGGAGCGGCGCTGGACGAAGTGGCTCCTGCCGCTGACAGGAGCGGGCGACGTGAGGGCTGTGCCACAATTCTGCTCAGGCTGGTAGACCAGGGCAGTGGCAGGGAGGCACGACATTCTTCCCCTCTATTTTTTTCTTATCCAGGCCCAGTACTGTTGAGACAGACTCGTTCATTCGCTGATGGGCTACGCTAGTTGCCCTAGTGCTTTGTGGCCTTCCAAAAAAAAAAAAAGCTTACCTCGCAAAGAATACGGCAAAATGAAGAGCAATGTTGAAAATTGTTTCAGCGTCTCTTCACTTTCCCACTAGAAGAAAAAAAAACTGTTGGAAGGCGTGTCACAATGTTACACACCATGTGGGGGCACGTAGGAAAGTGCGTTTTGCTATATGGCGCAAAGACATCGCAATGAATTTGTCGCTTCATTTTGTAAAAAAATCAACAAAAAGTTTTCGAAAGTGTTAAACATTGGCTTTGTTGTGATGACTAAGCAAAGAAACTAAACTTTACTGTCGTTAACTTGACTTAGCAGACACCTTATGAAGTACAGAAAAGTGTGCATTAATTGGGATACTATGCGCAAATGGTCGTTTCCTTATTGACGCTGCAAAGCAACTTCGTCACCTGGCACGTAGTCTGAGTCTGCAGGAGTGGAACACCCAAAGCATAAGACATACGAGACTACACCAAATGAACCCTCGACTGGAACTTCAACCTCCATCCAGACCGTCGACGTGAAGCTTCACTTCTTTGTCGCCTTTGGTTGGGGGTTGCCTTCACAAAAGCATATAGAACCCTCATCGGATTGACCGACAATGCGGAATGCGACGTCTGCTGCACCAAAGAAGACATCGACCATCTGATATGCCATTGCCCTCGATTTGCCTCTGAAAGACAGAAGCTTTCGGACGCATTGCGACAATTGGACGATCGGCCACTCTCTGTGCAGATGCTACTGGAACACTGTCATCGCTTTTCGTCGGCTCAAAAAGCAGTCAAAGCTGTCTTGTGCTTTTTGAAGACTACAGGCCAATGTGACCACCTTTAACTTTTGTGTAGTGCCACCACTGCATACCCGCCAGCCGATTGACTGACAATCCTCCTTTTTTTTCTCTCTCTCACTTTCTCTTCTCTTTCCTCTCTCTCTCTCTCATCTTTATGCCCCCTTCCTATTCTCCCAGCGCAGGGTAGCAAACCGGGCATGTGCCTGGTTAACCTCCCTGCCTTCCCTCTTGTTGTTTTAACCCCCTCCTTATTGATGATCGTTCTATGACAACGCGAAAAGTTTTAACCGGTGCCGCCAAGAAGTTTCAAGATGTTTTTATACTTAGTTAAGAACAACTGAAGTAGGGTAGGTTTGTCGGAGACGCAACCACCCTAGGTTCTGTATGCGACACCTAGCGTGTACAGCCGACGGTCGTTATGTAGCGCCGATAGGGTAAAAAATGTAACCAAATGTACAGCTGTCTTTCCATAACCATGACTTTAAACCGAACTGCAGCTACCTCCACACACACACATGGTACACGCGATCACATGACATTACCGGCGTTACTGTGGTCAGAACTTGTGTTCTAGGTTGGTTCCTGTGGCTTGCTGATAGTCTCCTTCTATTGCCATCGAACACTGGTAGCATACATTATTTCCCTGCATTGCTCGAGCCAACCGCAGTACTGTATTTATGAATGGCACTGTTGCTTCGGGCCCCTTAAACCTTTAATCAGGGTTCAAATTCATAAAAGATATTTTTGTACGTGCGCTTCTCCATGGGACAGCCTCCTTCGTGACACGACTTTGTGAATATGGGTCCAGGCTACTGGTAAAGCTATAACCAGGGAACTAGAAGAAAAATATAGTTTTCGGGTTTTATATATAGTTGTCCCAGGTCCCGTTAATTAGGGAGCCGATTGCCGGGCTAATTCCAAGGGGCGAAGTATCGGCCCCCCGAACTGGACCACGAAAGCGCGGACAATTTAGAAGTGGTCCTATTTTGCCCGACTGTGGTCCAGAGAACGAGTCAGAGCCGAGAGTTGATCAACCAAATAAAATTACATTCTCAAATATGGCAGATCAAACGATACACAAATATGCACACTCGACAATGTTTGAATACGATATGTCACCTATCAAAGAACGTACTACACGGTACAAGCAGCTACTCTCGAAACAACGGACACAGACAACAATACGCGCTACAATGCAATCACCTGCATCGAACAACCAAGATACTTAAAGACTAAAGAGTTCGAGACCTTATTCAGTCGAAAATCCTTGGAACAAAGTGTGAACGATACTCTTCCAAGAATCACTCACTCCAATTCTAGCACTGTTGTCGATCCGCTGCCCCCGAAGTTTCTCTTCCAGGAAACCTCGCGTCTTCAATTGGCCGCTCTTCAAGCACCAAACTTCGCCGGTAACATGTCGGCTTCCCACGCGTTGCGATCACAGGACGCATCTTCGCCCTCTGGCGGTAGTCTCACACTATTCTTCTGCTAGTAGCACCAGCCTTCACCCTTCAGGCGGAAACCCTCTTCCACACCTGCTTTGTCCCTTAGGACAAAACCTTCGCCGATACGATACGGCGGAAAGACCCTACGTACACTTGCGCAAAACTTTCATCCCCTGCCTACACACACGGGTGCAAATTTTTTTCTTCTCCTGCTTTGTCACTGAAGACAAAACATTCACGGACAAGGCGGAACACCCTACGCACCCTGGCGCAAACTTTCTTCTTCTCCTATTCTCTCTTCTCCGCTGCTCGCTTAAACACCTTTCCCGCTAGATTCCAGAAAATTCGAATCGTTTGGTTGGCGCGATGCACAGCCAAGGCTGGAGAAAGAGCGAGACGTTTCAAGGGCCGTCCGCGACACGTGACGCAACTCTGCATCAGCATGCCCCTTTTCTTCGAAAACCTTCCAGGGCTTGCTCAGCCGCCGATGTGAGGAGGTTGGTCGGCAAAAGTACGCTTCCGAGGAGGAGAGAGGGCACGCCTGGGGAGTCTTTGGATGCTTGTTTTCTTCTTTAGCGTTGACCTTGAGGCGTCTCTCTGGCGCTTGGTCGCCAGAATTAGGAGGCACGCTCTTTTTTGAGCGCTCGTTTGTGACAATAGTACTTCACGCAGGACATGAATAAATTACATGGTAATGAATTGCGTTCGGTCGTGTTAAGAGGTGAGCGCGAATTTAAATTCATTGGCAATCAATTCTGCTCCTCAGTCCATTCAATTCTTCGAGCCTCCCCATTTGAAGATCATATGTCGAGGATGAAATAGCCAAAAAAAAAGGAAGATTTCTGGGGGAAAATTCAGACAGTGTCAGGGTGACTTTATCAATCCTTCATGATGAACTTCAATACAAGTCTTCGTTAGTCCTATGGCTTAGCACGGCTAAAATTTAGGCTTGTTGGCCTATTATTTTCGAGAAAAAAAACAGCGCTCGTTAAAGAAGGCCACAAGAAGAACACACATGAAACTGCCACTACGTTGTGCGCTAGCGTCTGCTAATTCACGAGTCATGTTGCTCTTGTGTCTTTGCTCAAGCAACGCTATTTTCTTCCGTCTTCTTCGACGGTCTTGTGTAATGGTGTTGCGACGTACAGCTGCGTTGTTGTTGTCATTATGTTTCTGAGTTTGTATCTGAAGCATACTTCCTCAGCAAATACTCAGCCGGGTAGCATATGCTGCGTCTCGCATCGCTTTAAGGGCTCCTCCAAGCCTATGGAAATGTAGTAACACAGTAGGTTGGGCCAGTTGGTTGGGATCCATCGTCAACTTGTTTACAGCGCAACACTAGAAACACAGGACAGGGAAGGAGCAAAGGGAGCGCAGTCTTTCTTTTCTCTTTTGCTCCTTCCCTGTCTTGTGTTTCGAGTGTTGAGCTGTAAACAAGTTCACCATAGAAATGTCATTGATATGAATGCGTGACCTCTACAGCGCTTATGTTGCGAACCAAAACCAAAAATTGGTGCTCCTTCCTGGCTGCATCTGTTGCAGCATCGACTATTCTAAACCGATAAGAACATACTGTGGAGTGAAAACTTACTTGCTTACTCATGAAGGATTTTCGTAGGGCCTACAAAAGTTACGCCTGCGTTAAGGTCTGTGTGCAAGCCCATACAAATTCATAGACTGGATTACTCCGGCGGGAGCTACCCTCGTCTGAACAAATTGCTTAGGGCACCAATGAATATCAGCCTTCAATGAGCAGTCTTCTCAGCGCCATACTCATGCACACGCGCATCAGTTTCTACCGAAAGCTTCCAGATGAATAAGCCACGGATCCTGCGAACACGTGTACAGCGGACAACTTTAAAAGAGCGCCGACACTGGAAACGTGAGACACCTCGCATTCGCCGGGCCGATGCCACAGTCCAGGCACAAAAACAGACCCGAGAAGCCGAGTTCTGGCAGCAGCTGCGTATCACTGATTCGACAGCCTTCCCAAGGCGTGCTGAATCGCACACGGGAATGCAAGCGCCGGTGGCGGGCGGATCCTGCAAATCATGGCGTCGAGTTAACTGGCGATGGCAAGCTCTTACAACCAACGTTACTCGAATGCAATACACCGAACAAGTGGCTTCGGTGGCAAAACAGTAACGACATGATGGTTGCGGGAACGCGTTCGCCGGGGCAAACACCCACTTTCGGCGGAAGATTCTGCAGCGGCACTTTGGCTTGGGCTGCGACGTCTGTGACCACTTGTGGTAAACCAAAGCCAAACGTGTGCCTAGGCTCCTTAAGAAGCACGAACATGTAATCGATAATTGTGAAACGCTTCAGTATAGCGTCGGGTTGAACCCACAGCTAAACACTGTGGCCGCACTTTTCAGCATAAAGTGCTTGGGCGGTGAATTTTATTAATGCTCTTAATGGGTATCCGGCTCTATCTGTTGCGTTACAGCAGTAGACCATAGGCATCTTATGCACTTCGCTGTGCAAGGCTTGCCTACACTAGGGGCGTGGTTCGAGCCCTACCATCAACGATCACTTCACCAGCGTAAGAAGAGTACAAGCAGCCTCCTCCTGGCGTTAGCTTTCCTATCGGGTTTCATAGGAGAGTTGGTAAGTAGCGTACGTTGTACTGTGTGTACGAAGGAAATTGAGATAGACAGCTGGTTTAGGGTATAGTTATGGCAAAACTGGAAACAGGAATAAAAAAAAGTTAAGAAATACAAAACAGAAAGAAGACAAAATTTTATAACGCAAAGAGCTAAACACTGTTTTATGGAGAAGTTTATTCATAGCCATAAATTAAAGCAATCATCGCTTCATGAAGTTGATCCGCACAGGAATTTTTCAATAGCGACAGATCTCCCACAACACTAAGACACGGTACTTCACAGACTTCGACTGGAAGTAGCATATACAAAGAGCTTCCTGCTGAAATACATCGATCCAGCTCATTGAAATGTCACTGTGGCCACGAATGTGAAAGTGCTGGGAATATTCATTTAGAGTGCGGAAAGTACGCAAATGAAAGAGAAAAATCACAGAAAAGACTAGAAAGTTTAGACAGGTGGCCCCTTACATTGAAGAAGTTACTTGGACCATTGCTTGAGATGCATCTTCAGGAAAAGGCAAACATCTTTCTAAAAGACTTCCTAGTGGACACCGGACTGGATAAGCGCTTGTGATATACGGCTAGGTTTTGCTATATATGGAATGATGTGTTAGGACACAAACTGTGGTTAGAAATGCAAAAGTGTGCGTGTGAACGTTTTGTTGCAGTGTGAACTGATGCAAGCAAACTGTACATTCCTATGTCATTTACCTTGTTTCAGGGTTCTATTGTGTTTTTTGTGTTTTTTGTTGATTGTTCATTTTGGGGAACATTCGTTAGTAATTTTTTTCCGCTACAGAAATTTTCGATATAGAGTACCGAAGGTCATATGAACTTAAACGTCTCCACAGCAAAACAGTTAGAACAGAACAGAACAAAAAGACGACGATATAGAAAGGACTGGTACTAAAAACAAAACAAAACAAAAACCCTCATTCCTAACAGTTAAGAGGGCGGAAGAAAAGAAGCCGGATCATTTTCCAGTGTTACACTAGCCTGAATAGGGACAAATTATTGTACCATGACATCATATTTCCATTAAGAAAAGAGTATTTCAAGCACTGATGACATGCGTGGGCGAAAAGTGAGCGTTTCTACTCGCGGCGTCGCGGCCCGGCAGCCGAGCGGGGAAACGGGACGCGAATGCCCGCGCGCACGCCATTCTGGCGGCACAAATAGGGCGACAGGGGCAAGAAGCGTGGGAGAAAAATGTCGTGTTCCTGCCGCCGTTGCCACCGCTTGCCCAGTTTCACCGCCGCTGACCTGCGCGCGACAAAAGAACGGCAGCACACGCTGGGGGTGGAGGGAGGAGGGGGGTCATCTTTCCTCAAGGACCGTTGAAGCCTGGGCGCGCACGCATCGATCTTGGTTCACGTCGACCTGCAGCCGGGCACCCCCCGCCCCGTTCTTGGCAGCCGTCGACCACTACGATGGTGCTGCTGGGCCGTCGGGCTGAGGATAAGGGGCCAATGGACGAGCGAAGTGAACGAAATAAGACTACCTGGTTGTCGCCTTTCGCTTCCACTACGGACGTCAGCGTGCGCAGCCGTCGTATTTGGCATCGCCCCTTTTCAATAGGTCTACCACTGAGTGATACGTGAGTGAAAACCCATCGCCAAGCGAAATGCGATAGGGAAGAACCCAAGCGTGGGAATTCAAACAGACACACAAAAAAAAACAAAAAAAGCATTGGATGAAGGCTTCGTGTTGTCTTCGACACCTACAGAGATGAAAAAAGAATGTGTGAGGAGAATCGCTTGTTCTTTTATATTCTTTCTTCGTCTATGTTATAGTGTTTTGCTACTAAATTATCAAAATGGAATCATGCGAATACTTTTAAGCTCACATGCTCATTCATTCATTCATTCATTCATTCATTCATTCATTCATTCATTCATTCATTCATTCATTCATTCATTCATTCATTCATTTGTTAGTTCGTTCTCCCGTTTGTTCCTTCACACATTCACTCTTTCTTTCTTTCTTACATGAGGTCTTCCCAATGGTGGCAGTTGCATGGCCCTGCAATTGTTGCTTTATCTTTCTCCCATTATTTTTGTATGGTTCGAGAAGATATGTTCATCAATCCGGAGCATATTCAAGTATGAGAAATAAGCCAACGTTGCACCCTAGCCTGAGGCACCGTATTGCCCAAATATTCCTTAGGTACCACATCACCTCCTACTTTGTGTGAAGCCGTGTCTAAGCAAGAGACTGGATGATACCGCCCACTTCATTGGTTTTCCTTTCAGGGGCTCAAGTATAACTATGCATTTTGTAGACACATAACTTTTACATCTGCTTGCATCCCAAATAAAGTACCACTTTAAAGTAAAAATGAAGTCTCAACCAGTGCAGAATTACGCACTATGACCTTCGCATCAGTTGTTTGAAAGCTTGCAGAACCAGGGGCTCATTCATGCACGCACTACATGTCTGTTTGTGTGGCACTCCGTTGCAACAGCAAGGTCAGAATCAGAGTTCCTCATGTCTGAGTTACATGAAAAATATGCGCATCTGTTGGGTGATCGGTCGTTTTCAACAACACTCGAGCTTGAAGACATTTTATAAGCGATGCGCTTGGTGAAATTGTCAAAGAAGCCAATAAATTCTACCGTCATCATTGATATTTTGGGTTGAAAATGCCACTGCCGTCATCATTGAAAATGCCGTCATCATTGATATATGCGTTGAAAATGCCACTACAAGATAAATGAACGAACTAATAACGTCCACTATTCGACTGTCCCGGTGGACGCATCATGCACGAACAGTGCTTCGAAAAAGTATGCCGTCTGATCGGTTCTCATCGGTGTCTTTCACTTGCCATGTGCTAAGCCCATGAACATCAAAGCCTACATAAAGCATTGAAATCCACTCAACAACTATTCGAAGACGCTGGAAATTCTGAAAAATATTTATTCTATTGCGTCGCGTGCGTGTATCTTGTTCGTTCTTAAGAAGATTGTGTACCCCAGATATTGTCAACTGTTGGACAACTTTTCCATAAACGTATTGTTGATACTTTACCGAAAATTGTTGTGATGATACATGTCTTTGTGTTATTTCTGAATTGGGATTTCTAAACAGCTTAAAGAGCCAGCCGTTGAAAGCAAACGGCGACAATAGCTCCCCTATGTGTTTCGGTCATAATAAAAAAGAAAAAAAAAAACATCTGAAAAGCTTCCGGACAGGGCCGTACGTGACAACTTTTGTAACAAATTGTAGCACAGATTAAATATATATATGCGTGCACGCACAGATTTTTACCGGTAAACAATAGCACATATATAATAAAATATAAATGAACCAAAACCTTACGCCTTTCTGTGGATGCCAGTATTATTCACAGGCGAGGTCACTGCAGTGTACAGAAAGTAAAAAAAAAATAAGTATTGTCGTCTGGCAGCGAGAGTGGTGGCTGGTCTAGGTAAACCGGGGCGAGAAATGAAACTTCGCCGCTAAAACGGCCGCGTGTCGTCATATTTCAGTTTTAGGTCAGATTTCTCGCAGTTGAAAAAAAAAGAAAAACTTTAAAGTGCGCCCGCCCGGTTCTTGAGCGAGTGCGGCAGGCCTCTGTCGGCGGCGGCACTTTCGTGGACGCCGGTGGTCAGCCTCGCGGGGCAATTTTATTCATGTAGGCAGGCAGCTCCGCCTGCGCCGCGCAACGCACCATTGCCTCTCGTGGGAAGACCGAGTGGGAGGCAAAAGGGTGAAAGTGCGGGGGCCCTGCGCGAACAGAGCCGGCTACTCTCGCTTTCCCAGCGCGGCTGCATTCGAAGGACATCAGCGTCAGTGATGAACATGCGTTCCGTCTCGGCTTCACGGGGTCCGCGGTGAGCGCGCACACTCACTGTAGGGAAATCGACGCTGCTCAGGGAAAATGAGGCACAGGGGCGAAGCACGAACGAAGAGAAGTGCAGGTTGGTTTGGCGCGTTGGCCCCCTGGCTCCCACCGGCGCTATACCAAGCCGGGATTTCTTTATTCTCGCTTAGTTTTCGTTCGTTCGCTTCCTCTCATTCACGTTCTCGCCACGGCGTCCTTTTCTTCTCCTTTCGATGAGGCAAGTTTCCTTCTTTTCCGGGGGCTGCCCAATGTTCTTGCTTTGCGAACGTGGCATCGATTTCCGAAAAGGCGGCCCTCCGGTCTGCTCGCACGGGAGAGGCGCGATCATTTACCTTGCCTCCGTGTCCCGCCGCCAGCTCGCTGTGGCAGTTCGCCATTTCTTTGCCATTTCGGCCGCGAAACATTTGGCCCGACTCAAACGAGAGGCCGCTCTTCCACCCTGCCTCCGTTTTCTCCTACAAGCCAACGCAGTGCGCGCCATCTTTCTTCATGCTCGCACTTCAAACTCCGCCGTAGATCGCGGCCTGTCGTTGCGCCTGCTCGGCAGTCGCGACCGGGGAATTCGTCGCGCGAGCCCTAATGCGAAGGTCGGCGAAAGAGCCAAACACGCTTCAAATGTAGAACAGCAATTTTTTTTTTACCTTTTCCCACCTTTTCTTTTGCTTCTCGTCGCTGTTTTAAAGGCACCCATTTTTTAATCTGTCTACGTTCGCAATCTTTCTTGCTTTGCCACCACCGAGGCTAACGTGCGCCGCCCACTCGTCTTCTGCGTTGCCATAGCTGTCTAGAGTTCAAAGAGGCATCTGGTGCAGTATCTCACTCTCGTCTAAGTCGTACAATTTGGAAAACGTTTCGCTGACACTTCTAAAACACGCCAGCCGGAGCTGTAGAGGGGGGAAAAAACCGAGACAAAAAAAAAAAAAGAAAAGAGACGCAAGGACACGAGAATAGAGACAGTAGTTGATTTCGCGTTTTATTTTTAATTCATGAGACGGCGGTTGATGTGGTATCAGACATGCAGCTTGAAATGTGCGCTCTCCAAAAAAAAAAAAAAGACAGCTCGGGGAAAATAAGGCGCACAAAATAGCGAGAATTCGGGAAGCGGTGGATCGTCTGATTTTTGAGCCGGTTCGGCCCGCGAGCGGCGAGCTCCAGAGGTGTGAGAGACAGCGGAAGGTGCCCCCCGTATGCTTTTCTGCGCTTCCCCCTCCTCTCCCCTTTCATTCGATTCAAAGCTGTTGCTTTTGCATTCGCCGCATACGTTTCTTCGTTTGTTTCTCGAAGCCGTGTTCGAGTATTTTCCCGGTGGGGATATCTCCGGGACCAAAGTGGGGGGTGGCCGCGCTTGCTTGTTCTCGCGTCTCTTTTCACCGATCGATAGTTTTTGCTCAACGTCTCACTCACTTGCCCCACACCTTTTTTTTTTTCTTTCTCTGCGTGCTATCTAGCTCGCGATGCAACTGCCGTGATAACCTGGACCATGCAACGACGTCGAGCTTACCCTATACGTTACGCAGAATTTCTTGAAGTTATTCTTTTGTTTTTCGTCCTTATTCACCGGAAGGGGCTCGTCTCAATTCGCACCCTTATACTCTTCCCTATAGCGTTTGCTCACTCGTTTTCTGATCTTGTTTGTTCTCTCGGACGTACCCACTTGTCTAATGGTATGTACACGTTGGAAGGAAGTTCGACAACAAGAACGAAACAAAAAAGGCTTTTCTTTAGAGCACTGCCAAAGTAACACCAAAAACTACGGAACTCGAGAAGCTCACACACCAAGGAGCCAGAGATGAGTTTTCAAAATAAACGTTTTTTTTTACTCTTTCTTCATTTCTTTTTCTCTTGTCAACCCGGAAGGCACACAGGGAAAAAAACGTGCCTTTTCCGGAAAATGCGGTGACCTTGACACAACGTAATTTTTTCAGATTGTTTGAAGAAGTCCACGTCACTCGTAATGAAGTGAAGAGAAAAAAAAATCATACTCGTAATGTCAGTTCAATTTAGACAAATAGAAAATGAAGGCGATGAAATCATAGACGTTATCATAGGTAGTTACTTATTGAAGTTTAGTAGTTATGACGTGAACAGAAAAAAATTACAACGAATAAAGAGCACACCACTGGTGGGGACTGAACCAACAAGCTTGACTCAAGCGGCTGGCAGTTTCTGAAGCGAGAATTATGATTCGAGTCCCCAATAATGTCGTGTTGCTTTATTTAGTTTGTTATAAGTTAATACTTCAATTACCACACGTAAATTAGGAACTACCTGTTACGACTTCTACGCTTTCATCGGATCCATTTTCTGCTAAACACCATTCTGCAAAATATGGCGCTTGGCAGCTGACCAAAAGGTCGCTGGGTCAAATCTGGGCCGTGGAGGCCACATTTAGATGACAGAATGCTGTAGGCCTATGTGCTCAGATTTACACGCTCATTAAAGAATCCCAAGCGGTCGAATTATTCGGACGACTCCGCTATATGTACGGCGTTTTATAATACTATCGTTGTTTTGGGACGTAAAACTCCGACAGTTATCATTATTTTTCGCAAAAATGTGGGTGGCCAGGCTTTTTGGTCGTATATCTTATAAGAAAGAGCAGAAAAAATGAAAAGACATACAGAAAAATACGAGCACAGCGCTGACGGCTTCGTTAGCTTGTATATAAAAAAAATGACTAAAACAATGGGAAGCTCGGTTCAAAGGCCTTGTTTCGTTCATGTAGCCTAAACTAAGATGAAGTCATGTACGAACAAAAATATGAAGATATGTTGATAGGTCGAACGAGCGTAAGCAGAATAGCGGAGGGAGTTATGCAGTGTAAGCTCTGGCAGGAAGCTTGCCCAAGGTAACTCGATATGACACAGTGCGATTCTGACGCATCTGCCAGCCATTCGACTTGTTTTGATGACGGCTGCGTTCTGCGGCTGAATACGTACGTCGTCGTGGGCTCAATTTCAAGCATCGGCAATTCATGACAATGCTGTGGCGACCCCCCCGCCCCAAAAAGGGGAAAGATAAAGGCTGTCTTGCCATGTTATCAGTAATTTTAAGGTGTTGTTCTTCATAGACGTCTTCTATAGCACACATGCACGGAACTTTACAGCGATTAGCCTACATGAACACTCAATGAATGAGTTCAATATATGTGCCAAGCTGACGCTGCTCGCTGTTCTTGTTTTGTTCTCTTAACCGCGGCTCCCACCAAGTGCGGTTGGTTGGCCGAGCACTCACTTAGTTCATATATATGTAAATAGAACTTGAGAACAGGTTGATATATAGTGTAGAAAATTTTTGAAGTTAAACAATAAGGTTAGGTGCACAAAAAAACAAAACAAAGACATGAACGTCATCAATTGCGCGCTCTTCTTTTTCCTCAACTTCTTCTCTTTCAAAAACCCCCATTAACAGGTCAATGGAGAGAAGAAATAGAAAGCAGTAAAAGAAAGGGCAGAGAAGTGAACCAAACCACTGGTGAGAAACAAAGCTCTGCAACCATCATATCGCATTAACGTTTCATATCTGTCTTTTTTCTGTGAGCGCTCATTCAATCTTATATATAGGCTTATAGGATTCCCGATACACTCTCCTAACGGTAGAGCACTCACAACCGAAATAGAAGTGCAAACATTTCAGTTGTTGCGAAAGGGTTGAAGCGCAACTACATCTAGCCCACGTTTTTGACAGTGCCCATAAAGTTGACATGGCTAACTGCGTGACTTAACCCTTTGAAAAAAGGTGTCTTACGCTCGGTGCACCCTCCTCGTATTGATAAAAATTTAACTCAACTTACATATTGAGTGAGTCGTATAAATGACACAGTGATCAGGCAGACTTCAAACACCGGCATTCCGTATGTCATAAACACACACGCTGAGCGCGGTACGCTTTCTATATCTGAATACAATAAATCCACACTCGACATGTGTATACTGAAAAACAATCAAAATTGTCTAAACGCAGTCAATAAAACCTACCGTGGCCCCCGAAGGTTTTGCTTCCAGCGAACTACAAGGGGAATGCACCGTTACAACTGCCGAAGCAAAGTTTCTTGTGCTTGACCACTTGAGTATTGGAGGCGCTTGCGAGTCTACATGAATACAGTTGGCGTGCAGAAATACCGTAGCTTTGTAGCCTGATTTTACAAGCTTCACTTTGACGAGCACCGGGCGGCGAGATTACTCCGTTTCCTCTGCGACTGTAGCAAGTGCAGCGATCACACGCAGCGGCTTTTCGAAAAAGAAAAAGAGGGCGCATTAATCAAGGTGTCACCACATACTCTCGGCCTCAAAGGCATCACTAAAAGGATTATATCGCAGTGGATCGCACACATCGCTAGAATCGAAAACAATGACAAAGCCGACACTCTTGCACACAAAGAACAGCAATGTGCCCACATACCGAAAACACAAAATAAATTGCAGGAAATTAGGGACACTCATTCGCGAGAAAACTTTAGTTCTGCATGTCTTTAAGTTAGCTCAGACTACAGTTAAAGGTGCGAAGAGACCATCAAACAACATACTCGGTTTTTGTCCTCGTTACCCTAACCGTAATCGGTCGTTTACAACTACACTGTATAGCTTGCGTTGATTCTACACATCGGGCGGAATGATTATCGACCGTCAATCTCGTGAGTTAAGGGTGAGCAGCGAGTGCACTGTTGCATGCATAAGGACGACATCGAATGTAAGCCTAATTTGGCATTCGCTACGGTATACAAATAATCCCATGTTGCTATATTCTTCTGTAGGAGGGATCAACTCTCTCTCTCTCTCTCTCATATACCCTTTCTATTTAACTAAATTTTCTCCCCAGTGTATAGGAGATAGAGCTAGGCCTCCTTTTTTGCGTTTGCTCTTTCTGATTTCTATCACTCGCGCTACATCGGGAAATAAAAACTCGCCTTTGTTAACACTGATTTTCCTAACTTCAGACACTTTTGCGTCAGATACATTACGGTTCTGCATATAAATCTCATAAACCATTTCTACTAACTTTAACAAAGAATGGTATTACAATGAATGATTGTAGTGGCAAAGCCCCCCCCCTCCCCCCCCCCACACACAACACAGCAAAATTATAATTATGCAACATAGTGATGTATATCTTAGGACATAACAGGTCAGCGGGGATAATTACAGTATTTTTTTGCTAATTGTCATCTACTACAACAACAAAGGCCGGAAATATACTTTAGTGCGCCATTTCAAAGAATGTATACTTAGCAGAAAACCGCGCAAGTATACCTTATTATGCCCGCAAGTGGAAACGTCAGTGTTAAAGATTGCAAACGGCGCCCAGAGAAGATATGTTGGGGAGAGTGAACCGCATGAAAAAAAAATATAAATATGCGTGAAAATGAGCCTGAATGAAAGAAGGAGCTGGTTCAGTTTCGGAAAGAGTAATATAGAAAAAAACGCGACTTGCCGGAGGACGCGCCGAGGTAAACATTAGGCGCTTCTTTGCTTTTATCTTTCTCATTGCACTTGACGCAGTCGGTGTGCTTAGAGATAGGAATGCCGAGCCCGTAATTACATTCATGGGCTGTAATACCTGCTTTGCGCATTCTATAACAAAGCAGGGAAGGAAACGCTTGGATGCTGTTATTAATGTTCAGAGAGCCTACAAACATCCATAAAAAAAAGGGAATAGCAACAGAAATTTGCCGTAAGTTCACACGCACTATCCGAATTAGTGTAGGAACTCCTGCTCCTTTTTTTTCGTATTACACGTGTGGGCGCCGTACTTTGAGATGCAAATCACTAAGATAAACGATTTAAGCGTTCGCAGGGCGAGAATGCGTATAAAAAATAAGCAGCTTAGAGTGGCTCAACCTTTTTTTTTTTGACTGCTCGTTCATAGGTGCCAGAAGAGAGGTAGAACGTAGTATAGAAATTACATAGCGAATCGAAATTCGCGGCTTTTGCTCCGATATCATGTCGTATCGTGGTTTTGGAACGCTAAACCCAAGCAATTGTTCTTGTTGTTGTTATTCGGGAATTTGCTTTATAGAAACGCGTTAACAGAGTAAAATGTTTTAAACTTTCCCTTCCAACTAAAGGAATCGTATGCTCGACCTATCCCTGTCACTGGTGGTGCTGTTTTCCGCACCTTGAAGCTGAACTGGCGCATGTGTGGTAGGTCTTTAACAATCGGTGAAAATCAACTGAGTGTAAATACGAGTGAATAAAATGGCGACATCTGAGCGGTAATTTGTCTCTTTTTTGGGGGGTGGGAGGGGTGGTGATCACGTGACTAGTAGTAAAAAAAAACATCGAATATACATTTGTGATGTCTCTTTTGCCGCAACACCATCTCCCAATAACCCGGTCAAAGGTCTTGCGGACCTACGTATAGTACAACTTGTTCCTGTTCGACATCATCTCCACTTGTGGTGCCAGGTATTTACAATTGCTTTCACTGTTAGTGCGCCCATCCACTTAGCTACATTTCAGACTGGTTTTTGAGTCGCGAGACGAATACCATGAGGGAAACACGGCAGCCTCATCCATGTTACGTGTCCTTTTTTTTTTTTTCATTCGCTCCTGTATAGGGAACCAGCGCTGGAGTTGCTAGGGATCACCCTTCCGTTCTAAGCGCGCATATCCCAAGCACTCCCTTCGACGTAATGCGCTTCGCAAAGCGTCTCTCCGTTTTACAGTGCCTTCCCGTAAATGTAGGCTCAAGATATATAGCGATATCAAGTGTCAAAGTAAACCACCCTGCAGTATTACGCGCGTAAGGGCTGCTCAAGCTGTTAAAGTTCTGCACGTACGAAGAAGAACTTTATTTAAGGACCCCGAGAAGTGCCATTCCTTAAAGTGACAAACGTTCGCACATGGTACACTTGAATACAAGAAAACGAGCCATTTCGGCATCCTGCCCTTGTCAGAACGCGACTCGGCAACTTATTGCCCAACCACATAGTCACGTTTTGATGTGCCCTGATGCTATAGCAGGCTGTAGATGGAATGAGGTTTGCACTAAGCTTGTTTGCTTGTTTCTTTATTAATTTTGTCCACCCCAAGAGGGTTTTTTTTACAGGAGTGGAAGCTGTGAATTAAAAAGAAAGAAAAATAAAAAAGGCCATGCATTAATCTCTCTTACTGCTGCCAGCCGACGCAAATGTATTTGTGAACCAATTAGAATTACTTAGCTTTAAATAATTCCTTACTTAACATGAGAAAAATAGAGAAAAAAAGATTGCTGCTGGAAGTACTGTTTCTGCCCAGTACAATCTTATGAACTCTCAGCACAGCGACCAGCAGTGAAACGATGTGACATACTGCGCACGAGGGAGCATGCCTGTGTTTATCGAAGAACATGCACATGTCGGCTGCATCGTGCAGCGCGAAGGCATGAAGGCTCAGTGTCAACAGGCAGCCTTTCACGCAACCACCGCGATAGCAACAAACATGCTTCGTCTTTGCGCTGCGATAGAAATACATAAGCTTCCGTTCTTGTTTTTTCATGCACCCGGGTATTGCGTCAAGTGCCGGGTGCCACTGCATTGGCAGGCGTTAGCGAAGCGACTAAAGATGTTTCTTAGGAGCTCGAGGGCGGAGAGAAAAAAGGTTTCTCTTCTGTCGCGTATATACATATTTGTCTTCACTCGATACGAAGCCGAAGTGTCCGAAGGCTGCAAAAAGGATGAAGAGTGCTCTGCACGTAAAAGCAAAGCAAACGCAACCGGTGAATGCGGGGTAAAAGGGATCGGTAAAGAAAAAAAAAAGGAGTGAGAAATCCGAGAAAGCAAAACAGAAAAAAAGGGGGGGGGGTGTAAGCCAAAGTACGGCGCTTATGAAATTTGCTCCGCGCAGTTCAGTGCGGAAGGCAGGCACTTTTCCACTCGCACGCCCTTGTATACCACAGGACCAGCCCATCCGCTGCCCACGTTTTTCTCGCGCTCTTTCTCACACGCGCAAACACGAAAAGAGGGCAGCATCGAGGCATCGGAAGCATCGTTTATCACCTGCGCGCTAACGCGGTTATGCGCGCGGCTATAAAGCGCCGCAGGTGCGACGTGCGCGTGGCAAAGTAACGATGGATGTTACACTGTATATTCGTGTTTCTTTCGTATTTTCAACTTCCTGTTAACAGTTTTCTTGACGCAGGCTTTTCCGGCGGGATATTGAGGCAGTCCGAAGCAGGTTTCGCCTCAGCTTCGCAGCCTCTCTGCTTGCTGATTCTTCACCTTCACCAATCTGTTTTTCTTTTGTCTTTCATGGTGGCTTCCTACCGTATCGCACCTCCTGTCTGAATTTCTCGCCTGACGCGAAAGAACAGAAAGCAATTAATTGAAAAGAGAACTAACGCGTCCCCACTTTAATGACACTTAATTTAACCCAACGGCGTTTTGCGGAAGCCCCTAGACCATAATGCAAATGTTAGCCGTCACTCCTTCGCACGCCGACGTGCTTCCTCGCCATTTGTTTGCCTATGCGGCAGCTGGCTTGCCAAACAAAAACAGCCCCGACTCGAACTGTGCATGCAGGGAAGTTTCTTTCAACGTGAGCGTCGATGCTTGCCCGCAGTAGTTGCTCCAGGCTATGGTAAAATAAAAGCTAATTTGCATAGCAAAGGCCCTCCTTTATAGGGATGTGCTCCACGAGTGTTCAAGCAGCGAGTCTGAAGGCTACACAGGCCTCGGCGCGCATACCAATGGACCCTCCGCTTCCTCTCCTTCCTTTTGCGCGCGCTCAGCGAATGCGCTGTGCGGCGGCGACCAAGAAGCGTTCTTGACGGCGCACTTCACTCCAAGAGAGCGCTGCGCGGCATTTCACCTCGAGGCATGTCCACGGCCATGGCAAACAAGCCGGGGCCTCAGTGTATAACCATGTGGCTGTATTCCATTTCTTGTTCCGGCCTCATGACCCGGTCGTTGCTGCATTGAGATTTATGACAGGTGCTCGTACGGAGCACATATACACGGCTCACTATGTCTGACAACAAGCCAACTGTGTTGTGCAATCGGGTGAATCGTAGTCGCATTCGTCGTGCATGTTTTCACGCTGTATTCTATCGAACAGTACGAGTGTAACAAAGATAGAGATGAAACGGTAAAGCAGGAAGGTCAACCTGGTGTAACCGTTTCGCTACCCTGCTTATAGGCAGCGCAAATATTTGGCTGAGAGAAGACAGAGAGAAAGACAAAGTAGAAAGGCAAGTATACGAAACAGACACGCAAACACAGAAAGATTGTTACAGGAAGGATTTTACAAAAGCATTGTAAATTAGTCTAATTGTTGTCAATATTGTCGTAAGAGGCTAATTGGTGTCATGTTTTTGGTTGTTTCTATTAGAGTCCTAACTTAGTTTAATGTGAGCTTGAACAGAGTATAGCGGTGTCAGTGTATACACTGTAGGAACACCATATGGTCGAAAATATACATAAGGTATATTTCATGGTGGACCAAATACACAGTATATGGGCTGTATTAATGTAGGCTTTGGTAGAACGGGGCAAAAATTTCAAAATGGTGCATATTTACTTTTATTTATTTCTTTCCATTAAAAATAAATGCATAACTTTTCTTTGGTTACGGCGTATGTGCTACACAAGTATTGCCATGTTGTCACAGTTGAAAGCATTGTTTTAAAAACAAATAAAGAAATGATCCAGATGTCTCATTTTGCCCTAAACTGCAGGGCAAAACGAGACGCTGCGTTAGGCGAAACAAGACAATGCGAAAATGCGAAAATGTTTTTGCTGCAGAAGGACTTGAAATTCACACTGTGGGCCCTTAAGCAGTCTTAAGGAGCCCAGTCCTTGGGATACACTCATTGAGCCGAGACAGAACGCGGTGTTGTATTGCTCCGAAACTCTTTGCACATCAAACACCGCCAGTCTTTCTTTCTGCTAATGACTTTTGTTGAACCTCATTGAATCATTCAACAATTAGAGACTAGATATGTTTTGACGCATCTTCTTCCCCTCTTTTCGCAGGCTTGATGCATAACTGCACAGGCATGTTATGGCTTTCAACTTAATACGCCGGGCTTTGGGAGGCAATGAATGTAAAACTGTGAATGTATTTAAAACTAGATTCAGATTTTCTAGTGCTTGTTTTTTTTTTCAATTAGAATATTGGAGAAACGTCGTTAAAACTCGATTCCCAAATGTGTTCGTGAACGACTTGACTTTGAGATTCCGCCATTTTTTTATGCATCTCTTGAGAGTATCTTTGGGAATACGGAAAAACCTCGATGAAGCACGGCTGGAAAGAGTCATGTCCTCAACGGCAATCGGTGCTTCTTTATGTCGTTTTTCTCCCAGGAAGCTCTATGCGATATTCTCTTGTATGTCCGAACCCTCCTATAGAAATAAATATAATATATAATGAGTGTACGTTGATGGTTCAATTATCAAAATACTCTCAAGACAATTACATGCCTCTTTATTGCATTCTGCCCCTCTCACATGCCATAGTAAATGAAATTCTGCGATGTCCCCGGGCACCAAACGAACTAAACTTTTGGTGTTATGTAGCTCATAGTATAACGTAACTAAAATAATTACGTTGCTGCACTGACGCAGGATCCGAAAGTAGCTTCATGCCCGGATTCGAAAATTTGACCGGTCAGAATTTCGCCCCTATTTAACGAGTCACGAACACACTGACACTAGATGCGCTGTTTTTTCCGCACAAACTCTGTGAGCAATGATCAACGTTTACACATGAAAAGGTAGACAAGGACCAACTCTTATCACTGAAAAAAAAAAAAAGAAACAAGGAAAAGTACTTTTTGTATTAGCTGAGGTGGGCCAAGTCTAAATGTTGCGTTTTGCATCGTTTTACCCCACCCTACTCTACACTGCTATGGGAATTAAACTATTGATGCCGAGATACGGTCGCGAAACCTCGTGCTTGGCAATGGAACTCATTAACACGCACTGGGAAGTTACGGCGTGCTAATGTACGTTATCAAATATGGCGATACTGCAGTAGCAATGGGGTTGATTGATATGTGGGGTTTAACGTCCCAAAACCACTACATGATTATGAGAGACGCCATAGTGGAGGGCTCCGGAAATTTCGACCACCTGGGGTTCTTTAACGTGCACCCAAATCTGAGCACACGGGCCTACAACATTTCCGCCTCCATCGGAAATGCAGCCGCCGCAGCCGGGATTCGAACCCGCGCCCTGCGGGTCAGCAGCCGAGTACCTTAGCCACTAGACCATGAGCAATGGGGGTGATGATGTTGAAGCAGGTTTTGTTAGGCTGGTATGAATGACCGGTGAATATTCCGCATGAGCGTAGGCTACGTTGGCACTTTGAGCTGTAACTAAACATAGATCAACTGCTTGTCACGACGCAAGGCAACATTGGCATGACTCAGTTCCTGATCACTGCGGGCCAATTCAGTTGGCAGTGCTTAGTATGTATCCGCGAAGGGCGTTGTCGGTCGTTCCGATGCAGAAAGCGAAGAGCCACTCCTACGGCCTCTGCCAACAAAGCAGCGCGGCGTCGCTTCGGCGAGGTACAGTTGATATGAGAACACGGAGCGCCGGTACCACGCTGTGTTAAAACAAAAAACAAAAAAAGCCAGGCCTGTGCGGAAGGCGCAGCACACTCACAGCGAAAGCTATAGAAGAGCGGCTTTTCAGAGCCTTTTATAAACACTCATTGGGTAACAGCTGCAAGCAAACTTACTGAGTACCCACTACGGCAGTAATAATAATAATAATAATTTCTGGGTAGTAAACCAGCATTTTCTATGCTATTTTTCGTCATTCTTCTGGGAAGCGTTGTATTCGCTAAACACTCGCAAGAAATTTTGTGCCCATTGTTCAGCAGTGGCTGACGACAATTAGGAATTATGCCTGAAGTGGGTATGCGCCACAGTTAATAGCTGAACAAAAACAAGCTTTTGTAATGGGTTACCATAAAGTTTCTCACAAATACCAGCGGGAAGTGTGGCGCCGCCGTCTATGTGAATTTCTTAAAGGGCGATGTTGGAGCGCTGGGAATGACGGTATACGTGTCTGCGAGGCTTGTGGTGGCTGTTGTTCAGCGAGGCTTCGGCTCAAAAGCGAATACGACTGCGCAAGTAAAGCTTCTCTAAAACAAAACGTTTATAAGCGTATCTCATTCACGCGTATCATATTCTAAAATAAACTTCCGCTCACCGGCACAACCAAACTGCGAAGGAAAGAAACAGACGACATAAACGTGCCGGAAAGAACGCTCGTTTTGTCGTCTGCCTGCCAAGTTTAGTGGCTGTTTGTTACTTCTGACGCTTCGTAAAATTGTACATCGACGCAGAAGGTTCCAGTGCTAAATAAAACATGTTTCTGTGCAATGACAAAAATAGCTTGATACGTGCTCTCTTAGTAAGAAATCAATCCGCATTTTAACGTGAAGCCAGGCGCGTCTTTGCGGTATACAAATCCGAGTCAAGTTTGAAGCTCACCTATCCCGTCATTCTCTTGCATCCAGCAGCTCACAAGCGACAGAGTTCCCTTTAGGTATGATTGTGAGAAACTCAATGTGGATTACAAAACCCACTCTATACGCCATTCGCATAGTGTAACACCTCGTTGTTCTTTTTCTATTTTAAAACACTTTATTACTAATATTAATGCAATTCCTTGCCCAACATCAAGCCTGCCTAAGGCAAATTTGCGTACAATTCCCAAGCACCGGCATGGCTCAGTGGTAGAATACTGGGCTGGCACACAGCGGACCAGGGTTCTAGCCCCACTGTGTCATTGGTACTAGGTTTTTTCTGCTTATTTTGCGGTAGTGCTTCCGGACCCCGGCGGCGGCGTCCAACTACGGCGCCACGCCTGACCCGAGTTTAGATCTCATAGCAGCTTTCACTGTAAAATTAGAACTTCTCACGAGAAGAATGTGATGCCTCGTGCAACCACTCGAAGTTTTCCAGTTGTAGAAGACCTTGCAATCGAGCTTAACTACTCTTAGCTTCCTCGTCAAGCGGATCGAGCAGCATTTTTGGAGTGCTCGTTGGCATACTGTATGTACACACATATACACGTATTAATATTGTGCTGGCTGGTTCAATGTCCACTGTTTCCTTCCCGTCAGTTCATTCTTTATTATTATTATTATTATTATATCATTATTAATATTATTATTATTGAGTTTCGCGGGGGGTGGCCTTATTTTCATTTAGCGAAGAGAAGTCCCCGTCAATGCCTCTGCATTTCGTGCGAACAGTGTTATTTTTTGTGGGGTGGAGACGGTCGAGAATGGGCAATAAAATATTCGTTCCAGCGAATAGCGTTGAATGCTTTATAATCCATTTCCAAAGAGTCTTGTCGACAGAACACACTGCCGTTATTCCTGGCGTTCTCTTCTTCTGCCGCAAGCAAGAATAAACGTATAACCATGCAGTTAATCGATGCCGCAGTACTTCGGGTAGTGCCATACGCGACGATTACGCAACAGGGGCAGCCTTTGTTTAGCCTCCGCGAGATCGACGCCTGTCAGCGAGAGATGCGTCCGCGCTGACGCGCTTTCGAGAGCCAGTTCGCGGGGCATTTATTTATGGCCGCATGACAGCGTGTCAGCAGAGCTTTCACTGGCGTGCCCCTTTGTGCGGTCGTTTCGTCCCAGCCCATTGTCAGTCAAATGCGAGCAGCTGTCCTTTATGAACGGCTTTTCGTGGCGTCTGCGGCTCTCGACACCTTTCCAAGTTTTATTTCCCTTCGGAGTCTTTATTAATTAACAAGGAACGATATAACGTTCGAAGCTCACGTAGAATGCCTGGGTGCATCATTACTGTTCAATATGCGCAATATTGAGACCCAATTGTTAAGGGGGAGGAACCTTCCCTGCTCGTCACTTTCTTCACGAAATAGTAAGCAAATGTGAATAAGGGACGGTTTGTATATAACAGCTGCAGTTATCATAGCTGCCGCCACCGAGGCTTCGATATCGGGGCACAATACTTTTTTATCGATATGTTGAGTGAACATCCCGGAAAACAAACCAGGCTCGCCGACCAAAGTTACCGCCTACGAGGAACGAAAGAAAAATACTGAAATAATTAAAATCTCAGTTATGAGTATAGTATCTCTAGTATAGTTTCATGAAAGACATGGCTCGTAGCATTGAAATATTATTTTTTTACCTAATTTCTTTTTTTTTCGAACTGTTTTCCACAGCGTTATCCCCGAGCTTGATTTATCGCATGCCGCAAGACCGGCACAGTGCAATTAAGATTTGACAAGAATGATTGTCTATTTTGTACGGAGGAGCGCTGTTGCCGGTGTATGCGAATAGTTCACGCGACGTAAGTAGTGTCACTGACCCTTAAATGCGCGCGGACACCAGCGATTGTACGCAATTTTTTTTATCCCACGTACCGCTACTAAAGCCGCATTAAGTCACTGAGCCTCGGTTAGGCCATTCTCTAGCGAGATCGAGAACGAAACAATCGAGAAAAGAACAGTACAATTATTACGCCACACATCACGTATTCGCGAGTGCAATATATGCGCTACGACGTATCGAATGCACTTCGTTTTTCTCATTTTTTTTTTGTTTTTACTCCGAAACTGCTTTCAAACCCTGCGGGAAGCGACATCCGCGAATACGTCCCCACAACGAGAGCGTCACGCAGGCTCGCGGTATCGGTCGCGAGCAGACACACCGAAGTGTACTTTCGTCGAGAAGCTTATAGCGCTGGGTGTTCCGCAGGCGGCGTGCAGGCAAACCCGCGCATTATTGAAGTGAAAAAAAGAGGGAGAGAGCGAAATACGGAGCTGTCTCAAACGATTCCGTTTCTGCGCGAAAACGTCGACACGAGAGAGAGAGAGAGAGAGAGAGAAAAAAGAACTACGCAGCGACGAGTGCGCTACAGGTCTCTCGCGCTTTCTGTCGTTTTAGATACATGCACGAATCGGTCCAAAAAGTGGATAAAATGGGAGAGAAAGCAATCTACACATAGCCCGTGTTCGTTCGAGACAGCAAGACACAAAGTGTAGGGTAGTATAAAGAAAGTGAAAAAAAAAATGTGGTGGGCTTTGTAGACGGCCGCCAAATTACGAGTGCATAAAAATGAGCAGAGACGGAGGTCAAGCACACAGCCGCTAGTTAATCGCTGTCGGCCAATCGCAAACACGCCGCAGGGCTAATTGCCGGGGCCGTCGCACAGCGAGAAATTTCATGCGACCACGCGCGGCCCCTTAACCAAGATGCGAAAGGGGAGGAGCAGTCGAAGAGAATGAATATTTGAGAGGCAAACAGTCGGCCACGAAGCGGGCATTACACAGGGAACAGAGCGGTACGCTATACATTCGGATTCCGTACGAAAGAGGCGGAGAAACGAAAAAAAGAGAAAGCAACAACAACAAAAAACAAACGAACAATGAAAATAAGAGTTGAAAAGCGAACGGAAAAGTACTTTCGTTTGTACGCTCAAGTGAAAGCAATGCGGTGGGCGAAAAGTCATCGTGACGAACGAATGAACAACAAAAAAAAAACAAAAGAGGGTGCTCTGGAATGCAAAGTCCAGGTCTGGTTTTCTCCGAGAAAAACCGAGACGACGTGTTCGCACCACGTCGTCGTTCTTCGGCATCACGCGCGCACAAAGAAAGAACGAAGCGACCGAGAAAATGTATTCTGGAAAAGTAGGCCCACTTGGTAAATCTTGTTCCCTTCGTTCCTATTCTCGGCCCCTCCCTCTTCACCGCGCTCATTCTTCGCTATGTGCGCCGCCTGCATTGAGCAATACTCCGTCCGGAGTTTTCGTTTCCATCGCGCTCTTCTGTTTTCTTTCTCAAAAAAGTGAACTCTCTTTCTCTCCAGGCGCGTTCTTCACCAGCCTGAAAAATTGAGGAATTCTTGAGATCCTCTTGTGGAACTTTTATCTCTCGGAGCGGATTTACCTCTCGCGTTCTTTAAACTTTTTTTTCTCATCTTCGTTTCTCTTTTCCCTAAACCTTCGAAGCAGCTTCATCTTCTCGCTCTCGACCAATGTGTATTCGGTGATGACAAGTATGTCTTTTGGGTCAAGCGACCTCGGAAAAAAAAAAAAGAAGAACTATTTACGGAACTCCTTTCGAAATGACGATCGTCGGCGAATCGTTTGCCCAGAAGCTTACGACGGACAAGAGGTGGCAGCATTCCTAATTCTATCCGCGCGGCCATCGCTGGGGAACCGTGCACGTATCATTGCCGATGCGCGAGAAAGACATTCCTTTCATCGCTCAGAGAGAATCACCGCATTGTTTCATTTTTAAATGGGATGCCCTTTAGCTCTCAAATGCACCATCACGTGAGCATATAAATGACTGAAAGGGCCCCTTTAATTTTAAAATGCAGTCAGTTCATTTTTTTTTGTCGTTGTAGTAAGTGAATGAATCAGGCACGCAGCCTAAAATTTCTTTTTTTTTTTTGGGGGGGGGGGGGAGGCACTACCTTGATTTCGGGAGGGGGCACCCCGTTAAAATGGCCCTTTTTCGCTCTCTATGCCATGGCCAAAACACATTTGCGAAGGAGGGGGGGCACGTTCCCGGTGTGCCAACCCATGGCTACGCCTCTGAAACGAATAGATTGAAGTGCACACTGAACTAACTAGAAGCAATAGATTGTGCATAGCACTTTCTTTCGAGAATTGGAGGTGTCTTGCCGGAAGTAATGCGTGTGCGCCCGTGTGTATCTGGGTAAATTCTCAGAAAACACCACGGCATTGCTTACACTCAGTCTTCGATACATCTGGGCGTAAAAATATCATGATAATTCAAATTATTAAAACTTGTGAGTGCATTTCCCACCCTAACACATAATCGTACCGTGTATATCTTCACTCTCAAGTGCCCCCTCCACCTGTAACAAACTCTTTTGAGCAAATGTGACAGACAACACTTCAAGCTTGCTGCAGAGAAAATGAGGTTTATCGAAGGAACTTCCCATATTACTTCTGGTCGTCTCTCAGACATCGTCTTTTTGCTCATGAAGAGTAATAATGCACCATATATTTACCGGCAGCATATAAGAACAAGTTCGCATAAGTCGATAGCAACTGTACTGCGACTTCCAAGCAGGCGACTATCGATGCACTTCGTTCTCATCGGCCATCGTCCGGACAGCCATCCTTCTTTGCAGCTATTACAGAGATTACATGCAGATCGTTATATTCCGCTGACCATTACGGCAAGACAAAAAACATTTCCAGGTGATTGTTTAGGTTGAACATATCTGGTGACGCGGAAGACACCAAAAAATGACAATGCATCCGCACCTGTGTTTTCGACCAAGAGGCATCATTGTACAAGACAAGGACAACGTTCCATGCATTGCGATGATATCGAGCTTAAGAAGATGCAGCTGCGCTCAGCTTATTGACGCAACAGTAATCGAGTCCAAAGAGGAATGTTTTTTTTTCATCTCTGCTGCTTGTTCTTTTCTTTATTTACCTCTAGTTTAACCCGCAACAAAAATCTGTATTTAAGTATAAGAATCAACCCCGACGCAGTTTCCCGTTGGAGGCTGGCGGCCAGCGGCACCAGGGCCGGGCGACATTTCCGCTGCTGGAGCGGCTACGTGGACGTCGCCCTCATCATTCCTGGCGCGCCCTGTTCATTCGGGACAAAAAGGCTTTCCCCAGCCGCCAAAGTGAGTGCGCGCCTTTTTGTTGCTCTGTCGCACTCGGGTCGCCAAGACGGCGCTCGCCGCTGCCGCCATAACACAGCGTTTGTCGCTTCCGGCAGGCGCATTCATACCCCGTGTAAACAATCGGGGTGTCGGCCAGGAACGATTCGCCGCTGAAAAAGAAAGCCGCCGCCCGCGTCGCTGGCGGCAGTCTCGCTTCACGCCTGGCTGCGTCGGAAAGCTCGCGAGAAGTGAATGCAATGCATCCTCGAGCAGCCGCAGCCGGACGGAAGCTACGAGTGCAACAAAAAAAGTCCGGCGCACTGGTGAGAAATGGGTGGCGCGCCGGTACTGCCCAAGTGTGTAGCACAACAATACGAGGCTGTGACCATTCCCCGCATGCGCGAACCCGTCCGCCGAGCTTGTGCGCACTTCTAAACCAACGCTGCAATATCAAAGCTGATTCACCGTGGCGAACATGCCGCCACGCTGTCGAGGCGTGGCCGGAAAGGTGAACATCGTGGTGCGCGCGACGTGGTGTGTGCTTCGTGTACCCGCATTTTGCTGTTCAAACTTGGAGACATTCTGAGTCTCAAAGTTTTTGGACTGTGTTATATGGACCTTGCGAGGACAGGCTGATGAAGAAGGCAATACGCGAAAATGATGTCTCAATTGTTTTTTTGTTTTCAGACAACCTTGTTACAGGATGAACGATTAGTGCGTTTTCATTCACAGGGCATGCTGTTGCCTTAGTTAGTTGCGTATTAGTCTACTTCATATAGGGATACTTATTTAAGTTCTCAAGCGACTTATAATTTGCAAGAGTGAGAGAGAGAGAGAGAAAGAGAGAGAGAGAGACAGATGGCGGGAAATGAAGTTCGTAGTTATTCATTTACGCTCAATTTTTTGTCGTAAACTACCATGGTCAAGATATAGCGGTTCGAAAACAAATCCTCTTACTCGAAATGGCGATGAATCTCAGAAAGAATCTCCAAAACAGAATTGTAGCAGGTTATTTTGCATATGCAACTCTGATTAAGTATTACGCTACGTTTGGCACCTGAGCGTGCGAATATACGCTGAATTCAACCGTGGTCTACGGGATTGCGGGCGCGCGGCTGCAATTTTGGAGGCCATGCCACGCGCCCGTCATCTCGGAGGCCATGGCTGAATACTCTTCGAACAAAGTCAAATTTTTCATCTTTGGAAGCAAATATCAGGACCGAATTCGCTGGTGTATATTGCGAAGTGATTTAGGTATATGTAACAATGCACTGCAGATATTGCCTAGTGTAAATTATCATTATGAACGCGACCAATTGATAACAGCGACTCCAAGACACTTGATCGTCGCTTTCAAAACGTGCCAAGAAACTCAACGCGCTTACTTTCACTAAGGAAGATAGGAAACCATCATTCGAAAGTGTTCTGTTGCGCCACTTGAGACTCGCGCCAGCGGCATGATTATAGCATAAAGCTTCGGTAGCGAAGGCTAAGAGCTGAAACCCGGACTTCAGAACATTGGTAAGGGTTTTTATTTATGTTTATTTATCAGACACACTTCCGCCACTAACGCGCGGCCTGCGCAAGTGTTTGTTACCTGATAGCGCAAGCTAGCCCGCTCATTAAGAACTTATCATGCTAGCTGTATAAAGATATTTTCTATACGAAACTCCGTTACTAAGTTAATTTAACCTAGTAGTGAAGGTATACAATCCGAAACCAGAACACCATTATGACGTACGCAGTAGAGGCGTAAGCCCGGTTATTGTGGGCCACCGGAGTTCCTCGACGTGCTCCCCTTACGTATCGCACGGGCATTTTGTGTTACGCCCCCATCGGAATGCCGGGATTCGACAGAGTGATCTCGCGCAGCACATCGACATAATCACGAAAAACAGTCTGATGGGAGTTTAAGCGATTGTCGATAAATACATAAAGCGACCTTCATTTACGTTAGGTACTTGCGACTCACGGTTTTGTTAGCAATCTAATTTGGGTCTTGCAAACTTCGCATGGTTGCTGGTTGCCGCTGTGACGCATGTATAGCGATGGTATACATATATCTTAATTTATTTGGATCACAGCGTGCTTTCCCAATATCCATGAACCGTCGACTCCTCCGACAAAAAAGCGAAGCCCGTTAAAATGCTTCTCTTGTCGCGAAAGCTTCAAGGAAGAGAATAGGAGGGAAAGGGGAAAAGTCGCCGAGAGACGGTTGTTTCCGGAACTGCCTCTGAGGCCGGACTCTGTTCTGCAGCTCGCGCGGTAACTGAACCAGCATATCATTGGCGAATGCGCCTTCGACTACCATGCATGCCCGGGGAGAAACAAAGCGGCGCAGGCTATTGAAACCTCGACCGAGGTAAGGCCGATTTGGGGCGCGCGTCCTTGCGACGGCAACAGCGGAAGGCACTCACAGTTCATGCATACTCGATGAGAGTGCGATGAGCAGCGCACCGGCTGGAACCCGGGGCCCGCCGGGGCGAAACCATTAAAGGCGAAGCAGACACAACGGGACGCCAGTGCGACGACCCGCGACCTTTCTGCGCATGCTGCCGCGTACGGTTCGACGAAAAGAAAAGCGCGCGCCAAGAACGCTGCATGCGGCACCGCCACTGCATACGAGTCGCCGACCGTGCCATTCGTTCGAACCGATCTATTACGATGAGGCAAGGAGAAAAAAAAGAAAAAAAAACTTTTTTTCTTGCCTCGCCGCGGTTGTCTAGTGGCAAAGGTACTCGGCTGCTGACACGCAGGTCGAGGGATGGAATTCCGGCTGCGGCGGCTGCATTTCTGATCGAGGCGGAAATGTAGGCCCATGTGCTCAGATTTGGGTGCACGTTAAAGAACCCCAGGTGGTCGAAATTTCCGGAGCCCTCCACTACGGCGTCTCTCATTATCATATGGTGGTTTTGGGACGTTAAACCCCACATATCAATCAATCAAGAGAGAAAAATTTTGACTGAGTACTCGGTTTGTTATACCAATCCGTCATTATTTCATGAACAGCTCCGATTGAGACATTCGTCTGCTACTGTTGACTACTACTGTTGATAACATTGACTTGGCCGAAGCAAAGTCAATGCAATTGACTGAAGCCAAGTAACGTTGCAATTTATGACCGCATAAGACTGAAGAGAGAGAGAGAGAGAGAGAGAGACGCTAAAAATTGTTGTTTATCATCGACTATTATGACAAATATTATGCGAATGAGTGTCCGGAAGTAGGTCACGAATGTGAATACATAGTTCACGAAAATCCACGGTTCAGTGACGCAAATCAAAAGTTCGCTTTTTTCCCCTACTTTTCATCTGCCCATTGGACATCACGACTCGATTACTTATGACGAGTGTAACAAAACGCTCCACACGTTCCATCGTAGCAAGACATAGCACCACCCTGCCGTAACTATCAATACGCGTTGCCACTGCGGACTATTTTCATACATAACGAGAGTGAGTGAACTTGTACGGCAGGTGTGGTTTCTCTCAGAGTTGCACGCTACCTGATAGGGGCAGTACACACGCGGATAATAATACTGCGGCGCCCACAGCAGGACGTCGTGTCATCTATCAGACTATAACGACGGGACATATTGATGGAGCTGAGGGCCATTTCACGCACAGTACAAAGCCGGGAGGCGCATCTTCGACCCCGTGTCGTCGCTTAGATACAAGGGCCGTCAAAAATGGGTTCGGATACTTCGAGCTATATTGTGATGCCATTTCTTATATGAACTGAAAAATCGCACTGCGAGATTTCAATACACTATTTAATTTGAAGGAGGAAGGTCAGCGAAGAGAGTATATACTTGGTGTGAAAACGAACAGAGTGATATCTTACTGGCAATGACTTCAACTTTTCTAGTTGTTTTCTACAGGCGATGCTATTACCGGAAAATTTTCGCCTGATAACACACACAAAGCTCAGCTTGAGAAAGGTTCACCGCACCTTTCTTCCACGGGCCGATGCCATGGTTCCCACGTAGTGATTCATCATGACCAGCACGGCACGCCACAAATTCAAGAATAAAGTTAAACAAGCACACGAAGAAGCAGCAAACGCTTCTTAACGCATACAGCTCACTCTTGGATGCATGCGCCATCTACTTGAACGCAGCCACCTTAATGACGCAAGAAACAAATACTCGAATATCTATACTCGCGTTGTCAAACTTATTTGCTGTTTCAAAGACACACTACGCAAGGTTTTAACGAAGTGAGGAAGGACAGCTTAATATAAATAAATAAATAAATAAATAAATAAATAAATAAATAAATAAACACATAAATAAATAAAAACATAAATAAATAAACAATAAACAATAAATAAATAAATAAATAAATAAATAAATAAAAGGTGTTTATAGCACCCTACAAACACATTAATAACGATGCAGTAGGAGAGCTTTCGGCATGTGAACTTCTTTTGGTCGTCGTAGCGTTCGTTGGGAGTTTTCCCCTTTCATACACGCTATATATATATATATATATATATATATATATATATATATATATATATATATATATATATAAGGGAAGGAAGTGTATACCTAAGGGCTCGTTTTTCCGTGTTTTAACACAATATTAATGAGATCTAACAGACAGTAATGCCAAGGAATGTACAGGGGAAGTTATTAGATCCAATTGAATGTAAATAAGAAGAAAGAAAAGTGGATGAAAAAATAACCAGCCGTGAGCAGGAATCGAACCTACGACCTTCGAATAACGCGTTCGATGCTCTAACCACTGAGCTACCACAGCGGCCTTCCCTCCATCCACAAAAAAGTGGATGGAGGGATGTCGATTCCTGCTCACGGCTGGTTATTTTTTCATCCACTTTTCTTTCTTCTTCTTTACATTCCATTGGTTCTAATAACTTCCCCTGTACATTCCTTGGCATTACTGTCTGTTAGATCTCATTAATATTGTGTTAAAACACGGAAAAACGAGCCCTTAGGTATACACTTCTTTCCGTTATTTCATTGAACGAGGGTCTCGTAATGGCAGACTTGGTGTGTTTAGGTTGTATAAGAGGGACAATTGATCAGCTGCCCGCTCATAATAAGTTCACGTGCTACATGACGCCAAACATGCGCATAAGAGTGTTTTCACACTCGTCGTTTGGCTTATAGATGGCGCTGACTGTCACTCCTACTTCTAAGTTCACATATAAACCCAAAAAATTCTTGGATAAAGTTATGTGGGACACCCTGTATATATATGATGTCAGTAAGCGTAAGTATAGGGGTGTACTGGGTGAGCTGGTATAAATTCACGGCGATACCTAGCGCGTCTAAAACTGCACCAAGAGAAGAACAGGTGGGACTGGCTCTGACGGAAAACTGATGTTTAATAAAAACGAAGCCTGTTTCTGGATAGAAACCCACCATCACAGTGAGAGCTAGATAAGCGGCTTTCCTGGAGCCCATTGATTATGGGAACTCTTGGGGCAACTATACAAGCGTACTCTCAAGATAACCGCCGTAAATCATAATTATTGTCAACTTGGCCCACAACGCATGCTTCATTCTACGGAAGTACCTGTTACACACGTGCAATGTCTTATGCGCACTTTGTCGAGGCGGTGGCTGATGACAATGGAGAATTATAGCTCAGTGCTTTGTAGCCACTTACAATGTAATATATGCGCTAACGTGAGAGAGAGAGAGATAACTTTATTCTGGTAGTGAGGGAACGGATCATGCGGATCTTATGGGTTTCCTTGGCAACTAATACAAGTACATTTTCAAGGTACCAATTACTCCATAATTCATCATAGCTTCTGTGACGTTGTGAAGCAACCAATGTGTCATTATTCATCCTTCGCGGACGTGTGGTACCTGGGAAACCCCTACAAGGCATTATGGGAACTTTGATGGCTCATGGCGATGAAAGATTAAAAATGTTTAATATTATGACTGAGCCTTTTCCAGTGGTTCGGGAACATTTAAGGACCTACTAGCTACGAAATTCGCAATGTGTGACGCCTGGTAACACTATATATTCGCATTGTGTGATGCCTAGTTGTCGTTTACTTTTCTACCACGGTATATTACACATCTTAACATCATTCTTTTCAGACATGAAACATAACAGGGTCTTTTTTCGCAGGTGTTTGAAGCACCACAATGGCTCTGTGGTGGAATACAGGGCTGCTACAGAAAAGGTCCAAGTTCTAATCCGTTCCATTTTGTTTTCTTTCAACGCCATAGCATTAAAAAGCCCATTTCACGGGAATTACAGCATCGACTTTGCTGTCGGCGACGTTGGCTGTCTTTCGCTCACAGCCAACAACGCCGACACCAACGCCGACGCTGTAATTACTGTAAGCGAACGATCATGTTAGCCAAAAAATTGAGAAAGATGCAACTAAAATAAAAATACAAAATTTCTGCGTCCGAGTGAGAATCGATCCCTGGTCATTTGCGGTGAAGAATCGACAACAATGGTGGGGCATTCGTCATTTCGGAAGCTGCAAAGTTCGTACATGTGAATGACTTAGATTAAGTGAAATGTAAATGGAGCAGCATGATTCATCTAGAGTAAAGAAGCCTCATATCGTGCTCTAGAGATTTCGCCCTGCACCCTTCTTTGTTTTGGCAAGTCCAGACAGGTAGTCGGAAAACACCCGCGATGAGTATACGTACGTGGTCCAGGCCCCACGAAAAATGTAGTCTTTGAGCAGTTGACGTTGATAGTCCGGGCTCCAATTTCCCTCAAGTCGCCCGAGCCCCGCCACGGTGGTCTAGTGGCTAAGGTACTCGGCTGCTGACCCGCAGGTCGCGGGATCAAATCCCGGCTGTGGTGGCTGCATTTCCGATGGAGGCGGAAATGTTGTAGGCCCGTGTACTCAGATTTGGGTGCACGGTAAAGAACCCCAGGTGGTCAAAATTTCTGGAGCCCTCCACTACGGCGTCTCTCATAATCATATGGTGGTTTTGGGACGTTAAATTCCACAAATCAATCAATCAAGTCGCCCGAAGAGCGTGAGAGACCGCAGGTGTTATATCTCGCTCTCAGGCTCAATCGTTGCGAGCTGATCCGACTGAACCTGTAAAACTGCAGCATTCGCGTGTAGCTGCTGCACTTCGGTCGCGTTTCACTTAGTTGATTCGATTATCTGAAGTGCCTATGCCTTAATATAAGTATGTGGAAAGCGTCCTTCTTTCAAAAAGTGTGGCACATTAGTGGCTTCTCAATGCTCACAGAGAAACATATTTTCCTTGATGAATGGGTAGGTAAGGTATTTCGAGTTCTTGCGCATTCCTATAGCAAAGACAGTCTGTGTGTTTTGTCCAAGCCAGTGGTTTTCAGCCATGTATGTTTTGGGGACGCTTTATGGACGGGTAGAAGGGATGAAGGACCCGTTCCAGTGAGAGAAAGAAAAGGGGGGGATGTAATAAATTAATTTAACATGCAACATGAAATAGGTGCTTTTTCTTTCCTTTGTGGCAAAGAACGGTCCAAGCGCCACGCGAATTTATTCTCATCAGCTTGCCAAGAAGTTGTGTCACCTGCGATTCCATTCAAGCTGCTTCTAGCTCAGTTTGCTCTTCAAATATGCAGGACTGACAAAGGCCAGCACACGTGCATATGTCATAGAAAACAGCAACAAAATCTTTAAAAGTCTCATGGAGAACATAAGTGTGCTCCGCCGCAGGGCAAAAAACGTTATGCGGCAGAAACAAATAAACAAAAAATAGGAAAGTGCCATGGTCGTGGCACATACGGTGCTCTTAAACAACTCGTTTTTTTATTTTCGAAGATGAGTATCGCAGACACCCTAAAATGACCCAAGTGGTCCGCGAATTCTGATTTGAGAACCGCCGGTCTACGCCATTCCCGAATTCCGAACAACGTTCCTGGTTTAAACGTTTATAGTTGTCAAATAAAGAGGTTCGGCTACAGAATCAATTTTTCCTGCTTAAAGACTGTTTTCTTTACAGACATAACGTTATTCCGGGCACGGAAAGCTCCCTCAGCGAGTAGTAGGAAATACTACAAGACTTCTAATTCCATACAAGTGTCCATAAACCGTGTCTTCGTCTCTTTGTCGCACTCTTCCGCGCATCCCATATGAGCAATCTGTAGAGGGAAAAAAAACGTGGGCAAACAAACTTCGCTCACAGCAAGGGAAAAAAAAAAAAACGTTGCAGGCGCGCGAGCCGCATTCCTCGTTGTATACTGGACACGCACGGGATCTGCGGCGTCGGGTCTTTGGGGAAGCAATGACACTAGAGCCGTGACAGCACTGGCCGAGCGCTTCGGCCACTTAGGCCGCCCTAAACCCAATTTGGGGCGCGCACAGCGGTGGCCGCGGCGCAACTTGGTTAGGAGCGCTGTTTCGCGGGTCCAAGCGCGCCAACGCATCGAATTATTGCTCCGGATCGGCTTCCCGAGCTGCCCCTCTAAACACGGCGGCCACAGCGCGGCACACTGCACACCTATAGCGCCTTGTTCGTTCAAGTGAGACGACGCGCTCTCCTGAATGGGCGATTATCGATCCCGCAGCCGCTTCCAGCTGTTCCCGAACGCGCGCTGCACTTTCCCGGCGCCAGCGCCCTCGCGCTGCGCGTGTACACACACACGCACCCCGGCCGGCCGCCAACTGTCGTCCGGCAGCCCCCTTCATGTATTATATAGTATGTGTACAGGCGCGTTGGCCTCGGGCGAATGAATACAGCGCAGTCGATATGATCTGCGCCACTGTGGACCCACGTTTTCAGAGGGCACGACAATATCAAGCTTCCGCGCCAGTGGTTTAGAAGCTATAGAGTATTTTATTGCGTTGCCAATAGGTGCGTCAGCTCATGAAAATAGTTCGTTGAGTTCATCTGAAAACGGTGGCGTGTGCGGAGTCGCTAAATGGGGTCTGAAGGAAAGTGGTGGTATAGGGACGTGTTCAAGTAAACAATACATTAACTAACGTAAATAAAAATGGCTTCTTTTGAACTACTGAGGCTGTTGAGCTCAAATTAAATGTTCTAAGCACTGCACAGGCGCATTCTCGATTAGGCGGAACAGAACACATTTAGGAATGCCACGCGTTCAATCAAGCGCGCTCATACGATTGGCGTTTTTCCCCAGCGCTAGCGAGGTTCCTCGTGCATGGCCAGTGCGTTGAAACACAATAGGTCAGCACCGTCCAGGTGCGAGGCCTGCATCCCCACTGTCGACGCTGCTAATCGCTATTATCGTCTAAACCTGCTCGATTTCACCAGTTCCTCAACCCCAACGTTATACTAAAGAACTTTTCTCGCGTGTGGTAACTAAATGAACATTGGCATTTTGACAACGTCATTCGCACATATTCAAGCGCACATACTTGTAAAAGCCCAGAGGCTAACAGTTGGAAGGGCCAGCGTATACAGGGCTAGTTGGTTGTACACGGTTGACACCACTCGCGACGCGCTAGAATTGGACACGAAATAACACACTGTGTTTTTTTTCGTGTTCCATTCTAGCGCGTCCCGAGTGTCGACTAAGACTAAAGCTGTACTATAATCATGGTGGAACATCCGACTATGTACACGGTAATCTGCCTGCCCGTATCGCGGCGTATACCAGGACGTCTCCGCAAATTGGCGCGACATATCATTTTGCTTTGCCAATTACACGGCCTCGAATGGGCCTTTTCACAAACTTCGTGTCAAAACGAGCTCGCTTTCTCTTCCTTTTCCTCTTTTCTTATCGGCTCATTTCTGTTCCATTTCGTGGTTAATACAAATAACACCGCGTAGGAAGCGATACGTAAGCGTAAAAAAAAAAACGCCAGTAACAACGCATTCTGAAGCTCACTGCAGCGGCCTGTCCCACAGCCTGTCACGGCTGTCACCGCTACGCCTGACCCTTTTATTTACGCCCCTTACTTCTATTTCTCCCATCCACGCAGAGCGTGCCGCATCTATAGTCGTCGCAATCGACAGCGGTGTCGCTCGCTTCCCCGAGATGGCCGACCATTTCGTTGTCCCAGGCTGCATATCAAGCTCTTGGTGCATTGTCTCCCGCTGGACCGTCACGCGTTAGGTTCTTCTTTGTCTGATCCACACAGCGTTCGAAGCCAACAAAGGACGATCAGATGACGCTCATTAGATATACCAAACGAGCACCGGCCTTTTGTGCGCAGTCATTTTGATGACCGGTCATATAAAAAGTGGTAATCAGGGTGACTACAGACGCTATGCAGTAGTGAAGGCAGTGGATGAGAATATAGAGTTGCGCACATACAAGAACAAAATGCAATCACCGAATCAGCCCCTCATACGACAGAACCATTTCTATTTGTCAACGTATTAACGCTGTCTTCTTCTTTTTTTCTCTCCTTTGTCATGCGTCTAGAATTTCCCGATTTAAGCGCACCAGGTTCCGACGCGGGACTATGGAGAATAGCCCTATGAATTAAAAACTGATCCTGAATTATCTGGTTTCTGCGTCAATAATGCAAATATCTCAGTACGCGCGATGCTGGTTGAATCGTTAGAATACCATGCATCCCTTATACGCTGTTACCAAATTCACAAAACTGCTGTAAGAACTCCACTCTTCCATCGACAATAATATGCTCGCTATCACGTTCGGCCACTGCTTATGACTATTACGAATTTATCTAACGCACGAACAATTTCGGGGATACAAACCGCAGTTTTTATTATTAGAAGTCTGTATGATCATTTCACGTACGAGACAGAACATCGCTGCTGACAAACAGAACAGTATGCATTCGACACATCCCACCATTTATGGACACTAAGAGAGAAGCGAAGCGCAATAAAAGTGCAACAACACTACATTTTCGATGCAAGCGAAAGGCGTGCGTTCTTTAGAAACTTTGTTGCCGTGACAGAGGAAAAAAAAACATACTCGCGTGGCCGTAATGAGAATTCTTTCCCGAAGCGCTTTCTTCCGCGTTTCTGCGAAGATTCTAACCAGGGCTAATGATAAAGGTGCTACCAAAGCATTGTTACACAAGGGCTATGCAATGTTCTAAACGTATGGGCTGACGAAGAATGCTCAAGTAACGCGCCAAAACCAAGCAGCATACGATGAACTAATGACAATGTTATTTATGCATGCATAACGTGCTTACCTTTAGGTGCAAAAGCTACTGTAAAACTATATGGATTGCGCAGCGACCTTTCAGACATCAAGGCCCACATTTACAATAACTTCTTACGTCATAGTTCTTCGTAAGAAAAAATGGCAGTTGATTTTCAGATTTGACACGTAAGTGAATGCAGCCAGTCAATGATAAAGATAACCAACAGACGAGAAATTTGGCAAGTTTAGTCACTGCTTCATGCAGCGACCCTTACACCGAGCTAACAAATACTTTTCGCTAATAAGTTCTTTTCGATAAGTATTGGCTGGCCGACACCGCAATTAAGATCTGCCGCATTAAAACTTTCCTGAAATTTGCTCAAAGAGTTTGTCGTAAGTACTTCAGTTATGGGCCTGATCGCAACAAGCAAAGAGCTGCCCATATTCGCCCAGTTTGTTTTTCACGTTAGGCCTCCTCGTATGGGAGAACATGCAGTGCACCTCGTGTTGATCATATCATTAGCGAAAGCGACTGTACAACGAAGAAAAATGACAGCTCACGAACAAGATGATGGTGAACAGCTGAAGAAGACGAAAAGGAGTGACGCGTGCACCCTATTTGAATTCACTCGCTCGCGTACCCTGACTTTTATTGTTTTGTTTTTTCTTGTCGCTATAGGTCTCCAGATGGTGACGATGGTGGAGGACTTTCTGATCAACTACACCGCATTATTGCCACAATACCGGCTGAAAAAAAATGGAATATTCACTTACACATAAAAAATATATCAAGAAGCCACCAACATGTACCGAACCATGCCATGTACCGAACACAGGACGTTACAATGGGAACTAGGTGAAAAAACAACTGAAATGGATCTTCAAGGCCCCAACGGGTGACGGAAGAAACGTGGGAGTCACTGTTGACAACTGAGAGCTTGGAACAGCAGAAAAGTTTTATGGAACGGGCAGGCGACGCGGCGTTATCCAAAGGCTTTCTGAACTGAGAAAGCCGCCCAACTCGGGCAAAGAAATAACGTTCTCGCTGTTTCTAAACATAAATGTTTAATCATCCTACATCTTATAGAGTGCGGGCAGAATAGCACCTTCGGCCCACCCTTTTGCTCCCCGTCAGAGGTGCGTGGTGACCTAACTTCAAAGCACCCCTTAAAGGTAGCTTACATTCGACACTATATATATATATATATATATATATATATATATATATATATATATATATATATATATATATATACGTTGCACACTCTCTTGACGACGAGGAAGTGCGGTTGCGAGGTACCCACCACTTCAAAAATTATCATTTCGCAAAGCAGTCATGTAAGCTATAGCCGTGTTTCTTTTTTTTTTTTTTGGAAATATGCCCACCAACGCAACCACATAGCACATTGCTTCGGTCGTTGATAATGAAGAATCACGGTTGAGCCTACTGCAATGGGCGGGAAACTTTAAACCACCAACTCCTGACTCAATTCGCATTGCGTGACGCTCGGCGCTATTTCACTGTGCTTCCCCGCAATGTACATCTGCTAACACTTCTCGCCTATAGAGTCTTTTTGCGACGACGTTTTATACGCTAGTATGGCTCTGTGGTTAAATACTCGTCTGCCACGCAGAGTGCCTGTGTTCAAAGCCCACTCAAAAAACAGATTTTCTTTTTTCAGCGCGATAAGTGCAGACGTACACCAGTGGTGGCAGCGGCACACAACTACAGCGCTAAAATCAGCCGTTTTTGTGAGCTCATAACAGCTTCCATAAAACTTCTGTTGGACCTAGTTGGTACATAAAGTTTAAGGTGAAACTTTAGTGCAACAACTATTGAGTTGTTAGTCAGCGGTAGTGGTTGTTCCATCTATTCTTTGTGGCCCGTTCTCGTTTGCGCTGAGCCCCGCCACAGTAGTGTATAGTGGCTAAGGTAGCCGGCTGCTGACCTGTAGGTCACGAGATGAAATCCCGGCTGCGGCGACTGCATATTCGATGGAGGCGAAAATGCTGTAAGCCCGTATGCTCAGATTTGGGTGCACGTTAACGAACCCCAGGTAGTTGAAATTTCCGGAGGAGCCCTCCACTACAGCATCTCTCATAGTCATATGGTGGTTTTGGGACGTTAATCCCCACATATGTATGAATGGTTTGCGCTGAAGTTTCCAAGTTATAATAGCGTACGCTGTAAAACATTTCACATTTGAATTGTTCGCAAGATAAATTTTCTGCCAGTCGTTACGCTGAATATATCATTATCGAAGCAGGCTGGCAAAGATATTTTTTTTTTACTGATTTGGTTTGAGGAGAAATTTGCGCGTAAATAAGGCACCGGCTCCTCCCTAGCTTTTGAATAAGTCGAACATACGAAATGCAGGGCTCACAATACACGTCAGATAACGTCCCCACTTTGATAAGGTTCGCACAGTAGCACACTAAATAAATTTTAAACAAATAAATCTTTGATATGTTTACTTAAAATTATTTTGCGAGTATGAGATCTAAAGCTATTTATTTGTACTTTCAGAAACTTTTGCACGTTAAGAAATACATAGAGGAATCCTCTAAGCATTTCACGCAAATTTAACTCCAGGCTGTTCTCAATGAAGAAGATGCGCAAGATACAAAAGATGCAGAAGATAAAAGAAAATCGCAAAAACATTCACGTCCAGGCACCCACACAAAACACTCAGACGACCGATGGTATTATCGAACCATCAGCCACTACGTTTCTTAACTTCCGCACGTATGTTTCTTGTTTTCGTTTTTCTTTCTTGCGAATAACACGGTAACACTATGTCGCTAAATGCTCGTACCTTACCGATTCTCTTACCACGCCTCCTCACCAAGTGGGTATCACCTGATGCCATCAGTGGCATCAAGCCACCGCCATTTAGGATTTTACCAGACACCTTTAATCATACACTCGCCACATTCTTTGTATCGCGCACGCTACGCAGATCTGACGAGCGCGGCTATAGTCGGTTTTGACGTACCGCGATGGGACCGTAACACAAATACAGCAATTATGCGGCATTGAAACGAAACGACGTAAAATGAATGAAGGCTTCTCGTACTCAAAGAGCACGGCAGTCAAGGTTCTGCGCTGGCAAAAATGCTCATCCCCACATAACACTCGCTTGAGAAAGTGGGCCCTTGCGAAAAAAATTCCAAATGAAGGGTTAATATTGCTACCTAACTCTTTTTGTCGATGAGGACATGTTCAAAAAGCCTGATACTATGAAGTAGCACCCGTGTAGCTGAATTACTCGACTCAGCACACATTTCGGGGCATACATATTAAAGAAGAATTGTTGGAGTTTAACACATTATAAAACCACGACATGATTATGAGGGAGACTCTATAGTGGAGGGCTGCGGAAACTTACACCATCTTGTGTTCTTTGAGGTGTACCTAAATCTAAGCACGCGGTTCTCAAGTATTTTTGCCTCCATTGAAAATGCGGTCACACCGGCCGGGATTCAATTCCACGACAAGGCATACATCGTGAGAATATGCGATGAAATGCAATGTATTTTCAGCCAACATGTAACCGGTATAGTACGTCAAGTGAGCGCGCGTTCCTTCGTAAAATGAAGCTTTGTACAAGCCTGAATCAGCGCGTTCATTCTTGTTGAACAGCCGAACATGCACAAACCTACGTTCTATATATAGTTCATGAGCCACCGGGATGTGCATTGTTGCTTCGCGTCGCGCGCGCTTTCTCGACATAGCCTGCACGCGCTTCCGTTAAAAAAAAAAAATCATCAAGTCTTCAACATAACCTGAGAGGAGGAAAGTAGCCGGGACATTTGCCTGCACATCTCGTGAGGCAACCTACAGCATTATCCTGCCCTCAAAATATTTTGAATATTCTTCTACAGCACGGACAGGTGTAGTTTGCCCTCCAGTGAGCATTCTCTCATGCAGAGCACCCCCATAGCCCTTTGCGAAATTCTTTTTTTTTTAAGTTAGCGTTTCTTTTTGTGTGCTTGGCCACATTTCTCGAAGTGGCAATTAACCCGCTACCAAATAACAATCGATGTAGTGCCTGCGTATTGTTGGGATCAACTACCCGGCCGTACGTTTTTCATCGCCAATTTTGGAACAACGCAAAAGGGACAAAAAACGCGTGTCTTCAGTCTCTCTCACGCTTTCTTTAAAATGAATACAATGCAATATTATTTGCTAGTTATTTTTTTACGTCCCAGAACCACGACATGATTATGAGAGACGGTGTAGTGGAGAGCTTCATGAATTTTGTCGACCTGGGGTTCTTTAATGCGCACCTAAATCTAAGTACACGGACCTCTAGCATTCTCGTCGCCTCCGCCGAAAATGCGGCTGCCGCAGCCTGGATTCGATCACGCCACCTGCGGGTAAATGATCGAGCACCCTACAACCACTAGATCAGCGTGGTGGGCATGAATACTGAGCTATCCTTCCATTCCTCCATTTCGTTAAAAGCCTTCCAACACGAAACGCTCGCTGACATTCACGAAAAACCAGGAGACGACTTTCGCTAAAAAGCAGTCTCTCCATCTGAAGAAAAACTTTTACTAAAAGCTTGTCTTAATAAAGCGATGCTGGCATACAAAGCATCGTTCGGGGAAAAGCAATACACAAGATGGCACTGCAGAGGAGGTTACCCGGTATAATCATCATGTATAATACACAGGACGCGGATGAAAAGAGCGTTGAGAAATAAATGACAATTTACGGCGAAAATATAATCGCATTACCTAAAAAATCACAAATTAAGTATAACACGAGTTAATAAGTACATACCGATGTGCTGGCCGACCAGTTCATGAGACGAGGCCGAACTAAAGATGCTTAGTCCGCGTCAGGTAACCACAATATTCGCTAGTAACCATTTCGATATTTACAATCAAACAGACATTCTTTGCCGAAGCCCTGTGTTCCTGTATTGGCTTCCTGCAGCTGATAAAACACAGGAGTCTTCTTACATTCTATCCTCCGAAATAAAAATTATGATTGCGCTGCTTATATCGATTGCTTCCTGTGTTTGTCATGTAGGCATAAAATTTCATTTGCTCTCAAAGAAAGATAGTGATTGAAAAAAAATTAAACGAAAATGCATACAAGTCTATATCACTACGACCTAAATACGTTGACATCAGTCAAGAGATGCTTTGTAGCGCAGGGCTTGCTTCTATGACATTTATCAGAGCCATGTGAAAAACACATGCACACATATGCGAGAACGTACGAAATGATCAATACAAACGCTCATCGACGAAGCTGCTATATTATGCGCTTGACTTATCCTTTTCCTTAGCGGCAGGATGATGTTTACGCTCAGTGCCCGCGACTTTGATCGTCCCATATCCGCTCCCACTCTCTGATCGTGCCGCTGGTGAATGCGATCTCAAGTGACGCGAGCTGCGGACCCAAACCAAACAAACCATGATTTCCCAACGGGCGATGTCATCGCCGAAACGTATCAACTCGCCGCCCACGGTCTTCGAAGTCTCCCCGCACCGACGGTGAAAGTAGTTAATGAAAACAAGGGCAGCCTTCTCGATCGCCGTCTTCGGTGTAGCGTGGCCCGTCCCGCGGAAAGCAAAGCTCGTTAGACGCCGCTTCCGAAATCGGCCGACTGGAAAGAACTCGAGCGTGTCACGAAAAGGGAACTTTGAGGAGGCGCTCTGGTTTATGCTTCGCTACGACTATGTGGGAAGAAGAATGAGTAATACTGCGTGGATGCTGCTGAATTAGAGAAGTGACGTCTTTTCATAAACGCCGGCTTCGACTTTTCGGCGGCCTTGTTAACACGAGAAGTGACGCGTTCATAAGCACCGTGAAAACAACTAGTCTCTATACGTGCCATCTAGCCATCGTTTAGGCGCGTTTATTTTCTTGTTACCTTTGTCGCCAGTCGTAGTGCTTGGTACGCTATAATAGTTGATGATGATAGCAAAGATGAGTGATTCGTGATACATACCTACATTATGCGACCCACAACGCGCATTCACCGCGCTAAGTTTAGCGTGGTTGCGGCGTTCGCTTTGAACTGAAAAGCGAAGGCTACAACCTCGCCAGCACATTGTCACCGTGTCAGGTATGCTCGGTAGGCAACCACTTACTTGGATCAAGCTCGTTGATCTCTTTGGTGCTGACGGGGAAGGCGGCGAAGGCCAGGGACAGCCAAACGCAGAGCGCACGCCACGGGGGGCCGGAGCACAACATCGCCTAGTAACGACGACGCCGCGAAGGCGACCAGCACTTCCCGCCTTTCACACGCTCATTGCCACAACCACTAAGCGACGCTGCATCGCCACCTTCATTTGCCGTTGGCGCGAGCGACGCCGCGGCAGTGGGGCTCGAGTCTGGCTCACGCCGAGCTGCGCATCCGTTGACGCTTGGTGGGGGAGACACACCGGCCTGGACCGACGCCGCCGACGCTCTGACTCATTGAGCTTCGCCCCGCGGCTGCTGCACGCTCCGCTCTAGCGGCCCGAGCGGCGTCGTCTGCTGCGCCCTGCGCCACGCTCCCGCCAGGGGGCGGCGCCGCCGAAAAAGTCCCTTCAGTACACTCGGGTTCACGGGCACCTCGCAGGACGTTTCAAAGCGAGCCATTCTTGCACTATTTTTGACTGTTACGTAACGCCTTTCCCATCGTAATACACACGAATGCGTAGGAAATAAAAGGGTAATATAGAAGGAAATAGGATATAGGAAATATAGAAAGAAATATAGAATGAATTTAGGAAATATAGAAGGAAAAGAATATAGGAAATAGAAGGGGTATAGAGTGAATACCGAGTTGAACTCACGATTATTCATGCGTGTTGGGGTCCGAACACTCGATTTTGTAAGCGTGTATAGGGCATCGAACATTTCATTTCCGAAGTGTAGAGACACTCGGACACCCTTAACCTTCCAAGTGTGTAAAGTATCCAAGCCAAAGGCACCCGGTTCGACGTAACAATACCCGCCGCGGTGGTCTAGTGGTTAAGGTACTCGGCTGCTGACCCACAGGTCGCGGGTTCGAATCCCGGCTGCGGCGGCTGCATTTCCGATGGAGGCGGAAATGTTGTAGGCCCGTGTGCTCAGATTTGGGTGCACGTTAAAGAACCCCAGGTGGTCGAAATTTCCGGAGCCCTCCACTACGGCGTCTCTCATAATCATATGGTGGTTTTGGGACGTTAAACCCCACAAATCAATCAACGACGTAACAATATGTACTGTCGCGTTTCGTGCGCGCCAGGTGTGATCAGTTTTGATATTACCATAGAAATTCAATTATGCGTATCTGGAATTAGGTGCAACTTTTGTGATTTGGGTATGTGATGAATTTTCATGCACTACAGCTTTCCAATATAAATAAAGTGAATGCTTTGGCGCGCTGGTACGACATAGCTGAAGAAAACGGCACAAAAAACTGAGGACAAGAAAAAACAACACATAAACAATGATTGATTGATATGTGGGGTTTAACGTCTCAAAACAACCATATGATTATGAGAGACGCCGTAGTGGAGGGCTCCGGAAATTTCGACCACCTGGGGTTCTTTAACGTGCACCCAAATCTGAGCACAAGGGCATACAACATTTCCGCCTTTATCGGAAATGCAGCCGCCGAAGCCGGGATTCGAACCCACGACCTGCGGGTCAGCAGCCGAGTACCTTAGCCACTAGACCACCACGGCGAGCAGCACATAAACAACAACGCTGTTGTTTGTCTCTAACTCTTTGTTTGGCCCCGTGTATTGCGCTGTTTTATTCAGCTATTTATTATATAAAAACTGCACTGAAGGATATAAACCGTGCACAGCCGCTCGAATATTCCCAGGTTGCAGATATGAAACTCCCGATGCCCGAAATTTATTTATAGATGACACCCTGCACTTTCCAAGAACATGTGTAGTGTTCACTCTACAAAAAAAAACAAAAACATATGAAACCTCTTACCGTAGGAAGACGACAACAAAGATCACAGCTTTCAAACTACTAATGTTCAGAAATTTGCGCGGCTATTAAAGCAGCCACCCCATAACGTTTTCACATGTGACCATGCAGGTGGTGACGAGCTATACGCACATGTGTGAAGTATGAGCATTCTTTAGGTGAAATCTAATCTGAGAAAAGGAAACATGAAACATGCTAGAATAGATTGCTACTGCTTTATGAACGTCAGCCCTGTTGCACACGCCTGCGGTGTCACTGAAGCAGATAGCAATAGTCTCTGCGTTTTGTACAGGCTGTGTTGTACAGACGTGGACCGGAACATTCCTAATTGTTCCATGTGCCGGCCCGCCTGAGCACCACCTCATGATATTATTCTTGGGCTGCACTCGGCCCGGTTTAGTTCAAACCATTAGCCACCGAGGAGTGAAGAAAGGACGGTTTAGTTATAGGTTATTTTAGAAAACACTCCGCAGATAGATCATCTCAAAGGGCCGACTAGCCCGAGTAAAGTTTTCGCTGGGATTAATCCTGCCGGAAAGATAAATATGTGAATAAAATAAACCAACACGGCACTGCTTCCGCCATGCGCTGCTCACGAATGATCTTCTTCCAGGCCACACTGTTATGGACCGTACACTCTTGGCTGCCTGGCTTTTTCCCGCTGCACTTCGACGAGCCACCACCGCTTAGTCCGGTCCTGCTCGGATCCCCGCCGGGTCTGGATGCATCCGCTTCCAACGCCTGGCAACCCGGATTGGGCATGTTTACCGGTGACGCAAGCGGAGCAAAGCATAAATTGGAGCCAGCCGCCAACACCATCGGGCACGGCACTGCTTCCGCCATGCGCTGCTCACAAATGATCTTCTTCCAGGCCACACTGTTATGGACCGTACACTCTTGGCTGCCTGGCTTTTTCCCGCTGCACTTCGACGAGCCACCACCGCTTAGTCCGGTCCTGCTCGGATCCCCGCCGGGTCTGGATGCATCCGCTTCCAACGCCTGGCAACCCGGATTGGGCATGTTTACCGGTGACGCAAGCGGAGCAAAGCATAAATTGGAGCCAGCCGCTGTTATGCCAGCGAGTCCTCGTCAAACGTCCGTGCCTCTGAAACAGGCAATCTGGGTCAAGGCCAGCCGCACTCCGCCGGGCGCAAACAACTCCACGGCGTGAACACGCGCGGCGCATCTGTGGCCCACGTGCATTGAGTCAGTTGCGCACGTGACAGCGAGCCGGCGTCCTCATGTCTGGTGGCCTGACGCATCGCGCGGCGAACCCCATTGGAGGAGCCTGCTCGGAAGACCAGCGGCGCTTCTGATTGGACATTTTAGTTGGGCCCGGTGTAAATAAAAGAAGCCCTGCGGCGCGTCGCGATCGGCAGTCCTAGAGAGAGGAGTCCCCATGTCGGAGGGCCGACATGTGTGTGAGTCAGCGGTCTTAGGCGAAAGGCTGAACTATGTGTTAGAGAGAAGAGCTCGGCTCTTCGAGTCTCTGTCGGCCCCAGTGCCGAAATTGTAACGCCTCTGTATATATGCTGTACATAAACCTTGTTTAACTCACCGTCGTCTCGTCCGCTCGTCTTATCAGCTCTGCGCAGAAGCAGTCGCGAGCTGATAAACATACGCTACCAAACGGCTGGTGACCTTCCCGGCGGAGTTGAAAGCAGTGGCGCCTCCGGGGCCGTGTTGGCGTCGCCGTCTTTCGCAACAGTGGTGGCTTCGGCGATTTCGGTCCGCCGTTTCTCAACAGTGGAGGTCAGCGGCGGGATAGGCCCGGCGCTACGCAACAGTGGTTGGCAGCTGCGGGATCGGCCGGCGTCAGCGACATCGATGCGGTGAGTGCCTGATGTTTTCCCCTCAGTTCACCAGACTACTCTAGCTCAGGTTGTAGTAGTTTAGAGAAGGGCTGTGTGAAGCATTAGAGTGAGCTTTGATCGTTTCAAGCAAAGTCGAAGTGCTTTGAAACCAAAGTTAATGCGGAGGGGGTAAACACGGGAGAGTGAAAAGTTGCTTGCGCGTCTTGCTAGTTGACTTATAGTGGGTACGGCAAGTAAATTGTTAACAGGGGCAAACAGCAAGAGGCTAGTGTGAACGATGGAGAACCTTAAAGTGAAGGAACTCATCGAAATTTGTGAGGAACTCGGCATTACTTTGGGCCGTGCGAAACGAAAGCAAGCGATCCTTGAGATCATGAAGGATGAGGGAGTGTCGGCTGAGGAAGTCGATGAGGCCTGGGTGGATATTAAAGCACGCCGTGAGGAGGCTGAAAGGCGAGAAGTAGAAGCTCGCGAACGTGAGGAGGCTGAAAGGCGAGAAGCTCGTGAAGAGGCTGAAAGGCGCGAAGCTCGCGAACGTGAAGAAAGGCGCGAAGCTCGCGAAAGTGAAGAAAGGCGCGAAGCTCGCGAACGTGAAGAAAGGCGAGAAGCTCGCGAACGCGAAGAAGCTGAAAGGCGCGAACGTCGCGAGGAGGCCGAGAGACAGGAGCGCCTCGAGATGAAACGAATAGAATTGGCAATCCTACAGTGTTCGCAGGCGCCTAGCGCAGCTTCTCCGACGATTCAGGTCAGCGGTATTAGAATTCGGGATCAACTGCCACCGTTCGTAGTGGGCGAGGACATGGCGAAGTATCTCGTCAAGTTTGAACACGTCTGTGAGCGAAATGCTTTGGAGCGGTCTCTTTGGGCGCGGAACCTGCTAGCTCTTCTTCCCGGCGAAGTGTCCATCGCGATAACTTGCTTGTCTAGGGAAGCGTTTGAGAGCTATGACGAGGTTAAGGAAGTGCTCTTGAGACGTTATAAGTTGTCACCTGAGGCTTTCAGGCAAAGGTTCCGGTATGCTGAAAAGGGGAATGAGTCACACGTTGACTTCGCGTTTCGTCTTAAGGCCGATTTGATTGAATGGCTCAAGGGCGAAGGTGTTTATGACGACCGCGATAAAGTGGTGGAATGCGTTGCATTGGAGCAATTCTACCGCTGCATCGAGGAGGATGTCAAACTTTGGCTGCAGGACAGACTTGGGGAAGTACAGTTAAATAAGGCAGCTGAGTTAGCTGAGGAGTATTATACTCGCCGAAAGTTGCATAGCAGGGCAGTGCGCGTTGAAAAGGATGAGAGAAAAGAGAGCTTTTCAAGGAAACCTGATCAACGGAAACCCGTTCCGCACCGTAATTTCAAAAAGGACCCATCTCTTACTAAGGACAGTGTAGGGGAAGGGCAAGCAGAAGCGGAGAAATCGAGTGAGGTTTCTACCACACAGGCATTAGAACCGGAAAACAAACGGAAGCCGCTAATCTGCTACAACTGTAAAAAGGAAGGGCACATCGCGAGAAACTGTCAGGAAAAGTTTGCCTTCGCAACGATCCGAGAATCAGAGAAAAACATTCGGTTGTTGGAGCCGTATCTCCAAGAAATTAGGGTGAATAAGAAAACGTGCCGAGCACTTAGAGACTCAGCGGCAACCATGGACGTTGTCCATCCTTCATTGGTGTCTCCGGATGACTTCACAGGAGAGTGCGCGTGGATCAGGCAGGTCGCCGAGGAGCAGAGTGTTCGCTTACCAATCGCCACCGTTGTCATTGAAGGCCCGTTCGGTAAGCTTTGCACCGAAGCAGCTGTGTCTGCCGCGCTGAACGATCGTTTTCCTTATCTTTTCTCCAACAACTCGGAGCAGCTTCTCAAAGAGCAGGGCAAATCGTTCTTCCCCAACTTAGCGTGCATGGCTCTCACGCGATCGCAAGCGCGGAAGCTATCGCGGCAGCTTGATCTGGTTCCATGCGGTGAACTCTCAAGTGACCTTGTCGGCGGGTCGACGGAACCCCAGAAAGGAAAGTTTCCGCATGAGTCATGGGAGCAGTCACGCGAGCGGCCCGTCGCCGACACGACCGGCGCGGTTTCCGGAGAAAGGGGAGACGACGTGGCGCCATTGAGTCAGAGCGAGAGGGTTGCAACGCTCTCGCCTGTAGCGGAAAGTTGGAGCGAGCTGCCGAGAGTTGATCGAGAGACGCTCATTGGAGAGCAACGTGAGGATTTCTCGATTGAAGCGCTAGTGGAAAGCCAAATTGAAGCGCGAGTGGAAAGCCAGAAAAACGCGGCAAAAGTGCTGTCGAAGGAGCACTACGAGGAATCGGTGAAGAAGCGTGCTTTTGAAGTAGGGAGTCAGGTAATGCTACTGCAGCCATCCAAAAGGAACAACCTTGAGGTTGATTGGGAAGGGCCCGCCAAAGTATTATCGAACCCTTGCGATACAAATTATGAAGTGAAATTAGGAAGGCGGCCGGACAAAATTTACAACTTGAAAGCAGTCGTCAATCAGCTGTTGAATGCTTCAGAGGAAGAGGAAGCAGAAATTTTGAGTTCTAGTGAGGTAATCAAAGGGGGATCGAAAGTAATCCGGGAGCAGATAAACCTAGAGCCTAGCTTAAGTGAAGAAGGACCTGAGAAAGAGGACCTGAGAAAGATTGTTTCCGAGTTTGGGTATGTGTTTTCGGACTACCCCGGAAACATGAGGGTGATCGAACACGATATCGAGCTAAGCGGTGAGGAGTCAATCAGTAGCAAGCCGTATCGTTGTTCCCCTGTGCAACGTCGCAAGTGTGAGCCGCTCTTGGTGCCGCATAGGTATCGTCGCCTAAAAGTGGCCGGTTACTGAAGTGGAGCATGTTGCTCCACAGCGCAACTTTGACGTTCGCTAAAGAAAAAAAAAAGGAAAGGTAAACGTTAATGCAGGTGCATTGAGCAGTGCGTTTAGTTAGTACCTTCTCAACCTTTCGGTTTCTGGCTGGCGATTCGGGGCAAAATTTTGACCTCATCACGACCTGGGCTGAGCGCTCTCGTTCAGAGTGATCTCAAGGGGCCAACTTTATGTGGTATTCTAATTCGTTACGTTGTTGTACGTGGGAAAAAAAAAATTGAGTTGTCATTTTAAGAGTCTTTTGTCCCACATGTGCCTCTTGATGTAGAGGGAACGAAATTCCGATAGACACGTAGATAGGTATATGTTGTTCTATACTTTGTCTGGTGTTCTGTTGGGTGACCGAGGGCACTTGCTTGTGTCGTGTGTTGTCTGTTGTCGAACCGTTCTTAGCAAGTTGCAGAACCATCGACAAGTGCTGAAACCGAAGATGGTCGGAAGAGACGAGCGAAGTTGGCCAGCAAGTTGTGGCGACAAGCCCATGGAGCTGGGATCCGTCGTCAAAATGGGATGTGTTCCCGGAACAGTCTGGAGCTGTATTCTCCCCATGGCCCTGGAGGCGAACCTGGAGGGACCTGGCGAACGAGCGCACCTGACATCCGAGCCCCGTGGAAGCAGCTCGTCTTTCCGGTGCATTGTCTGGCGGCGGGGGTGCTGTTATGCCAGCGAGTCCTCGTCAAACGTCCGTGCCTCTGAAACAGGCAATCTGGGTCAAGGCCAGCCGCACTCCGCCGGGCGCAAACAACTCCACGGCGTGAACACGCGCGGCGCATCTGTGGCCCACGTGCATTGAGTCAGTTGCGCACGTGACAGCGAGCCGGCGTCCTCATGTCTGGTGGCCTGACGCATCGCGCGGCGAACCCCATTGGAGGAGCCTGCTCGGAAGACCAGCGGCGCTTCTGATTGGACATTTTAGTTGGGCCCGGTGTAAATAAAAGAAGCCCTGCGGCGCGTCGCGATCGGCAGTCCTAGAGAGAGGAGTCCCCATGTCGGAGGGCCGACATGTGTGTGAGTCAGCGGTCTTAGGCGAAAGGCTGAACTATGTGTTAGAGAGAAGAGCTCGGCTCTTCGAGTCTCTGTCGGCCCCAGTGCCGAAATTGTAACGCCTCTGTATATATGCTGTACATAAACCTTGTTTAACTCACCGTCGTCTCGTCCGCTCGTCTTATCAGCTCTGCGCAGAAGCAGTCGCGAGCTGATAAACATACGCTACCAAACGGCTGGTGACCTTCCCGGCGGAGTTGAAAGCAGTGGCGCCTCCGGGGCCGTGTTGGCGTCGCCGTCTTTCGCAACAGTGGTGGCTTCGGCGATTTCGGTCCGCCGTTTCTCAACAGTGGAGGTCAGCGGCGGGATAGGCCCGGCGCTACGCAACACCGCCAACACCATCGGGCACGGCACTGCTTCCGCCATGCGCTGCTCACGAATGATCTTCTTCCAGGTTAGTTACTTGAACCATGCCATGTGTTACAAAACGAACAATTACTGCCTTATTGCGGTGTCGTGCCCATTAGAGTTGTCTTGCGTTAAAAAGCATATCTTGAATTGTTCATTATGCATTTCTTCTTCCCTTGTTCACTTGCTGCTCTTGCTGGCGGGCGATGTTGAATCGAACCCCGGCCCGATGAGTAAGGCAGAGGGTGTTGCCTTCGAATCGGCTTTGGGGGCAATTGAGAAACTGCGTACTGAACTGAAGTCTGTTTTGCTTGAACTTCAGGGTATTAAGGTGGAACAAGCAACTACTAATGGAAAAATCCAGACTCTTATAGCGAAAGTAACTGCTCTTGAAACCGGTGCAATCGATCCAGCCTCCCCTGAAGTAGTTCGTTCTCAAAATGCCTTGCATGATATCTCAAGTCAGCTACAACAAATAACTTCCAGATGCGACGATGCAGAAAACAGATTAAGACGTTCCAACGTGATATTTTTCGGTTTAGAGGATGACGAAAAAGAAAATTGGGCAGCATCTGAAGAAAAGGTCATCAAATTCTGCGCAGAAAAACTCGAACTTGCCACTACAAGTGTGCAGTATGAACGTGTACACCGCCTGGGCAAATTTTCCATTGGAAAAAAACGGCCCATTATAGCAAAATTATCTTCATTCAGGGACAAACAGAGCATCTTGTCTGCAGCTCGTAAGCTTAAGGGAACAACTTTTTCGATTGGGGAAGACTTTGCGCCATCAACACGTGTGGCCAGAAGAAAGTTGGTCGCTTTTGCCAGATCATTCGACAAGCCGTACAAGTTGGTCCTTGACAAGCTTCACTTGGATAAGAAGGTATATGTGTATGATGCCGTTAATGACACAGTTGCTCAATCTTCCAGATAGCTAGATGTAAGCTTAAACTCACACGCGCCGCATCTCGTGCCCCAAGCAGCCTTTCCACTCTCGGTCGCGTACACGAACATCCGAAGCTTGTTACACAAACGTGACACATTTTGTTCTTTTCTTGATGATAGCGATTCAGATATAGTAGTACTAACGGAGACATGGTTGAATCCAGATATAAGAGATAACGAAGTACTACCTGACAACGACCTTTACAAAACTTATAGGAACGACCGCGTAAATAGGCGCGGTGGCGGCGTACTCCTTGCTATTAAGAAAACGCTTCATTCGCATTGGATTGATTCAAAATCTTCCGTCGAAATTGTATGGGCAGCTTTGTCTATGTTATCTAGCGTGGTATTAATTGGGGCTTGTTACCGTGCACCAGATTCTGATCATTCCTTTTTGGGTGACTTGCGTGATAGCATCTCTCATGCCATTCAGTCATGCCCATCTAACCATGTATATCTTCTTGGTGACTTTAATTTTCCTCTTATCGACTGGGAACACATGTCATCCTCATGTCAAGCGTCTTTAGAACTAATAAATCTAACGTTGGATTTCAACCTGTTCCAAGTTGTCAAAGAACCCACCCGTGCTTCCAATATCCTGGACTTGGTATTCACCAACGCTCCTGACACAATACTTTCAATTTCAAATGTGAGCGGTTTTAGTGACCATAACCTCCTCCAACTTAATTTAAGCATCCCGAATCCCGTATCTGGCAAAACAACAAAACGAATTCGCGATTACAATAGAGGAAATTACGCTGCCATTAACACAGAACTAGAACAATTTTTTTTTAAAGAGTTACTACCTACTTTCATTTGTCGATCCGTAAATGAAAACTGGGTACTCTACAGAGATAAATTAACAGCACTAGTCGATAAGAATGTTCCCTTAGTGTCCATAACCAACGATAAATTAAGCCCCTGGTTCAGCAAGTCCCTTAGCAAACTGCGAAACAAGAAGAAACGGTTGTACAACAGGGCTAAACGCTTGCGCACTGATGGGGCATGGCAGGCATACAGACACTGTTTGAAAACCTACTGCTCAGCAATAACCTCAGCTAAAGATAAATATTACTCGCAAGACCTACCTTCCCTGCTTCAGTCTAATCCCAAAAAATTTTGGCGAACTATATCTCCGGTCAGAGATACTAACACTATTACTTTACATGGAACTGACAAAATACCTATTCCTATCGCCGATTGCCCCTCTGTTTTCAACAGGTTCTTCTCATCTGTTTTCACTCAGGAAGATTCTTCCAATGTGCCTACTTTTCCTGAACTTGACGCCGCCTATATGGAACCCATTACTGTCACTGTTGGAGGCATTGGATCACTCATTAACAACCTAAAATTATCCACATCAGCCGGTATTGACAACATTAATTCCAAGATACTAAAGAACACCCTCCCCATATCAAGCGAAATATTATGCCAAATTTTTGACCAATCTCTAACATCTGGCATGCTACCGGATGACTGGTTAATAGGAAAAATAAAACCAATTCACAAAACTGAAGATGTTCACTCGCCTGACAACTATCGACCCATATCTTTAACTTGCATATGCTGCAAAATGCTTGAGCACATAATCAGTTCACACGTGTACAATCACCTCGAGACGAACAATTTTTTCTTTCCTAATCAGCATGGTTTTAGTAAGGGATTTTCGTGTGACACACAACTGTTTGAATTCACCACCGATTTACACTCAAACATGAACAGCAACCTTCAAACGGACTGTATCTTTCTTGACTTTTCTAAAGCCTTTGATCGTGTGCCCCATTGCCGACTAATCTCTAAGCTATCTGCTCTACGACTTGATTCTTTAACATTAACCTGGATTCGAAACTTCATTTCTTTTCGACAGCAGTTCACTGTTGTTAACAATCTTGCGTCCCCTTTTTCTTCTGTTAGTTCGGGCGTACCGTAAGGCAGCGTCCTTGGGCCCTTACTATTTTTAATCTACATTAATGACTTACCCTCCGAGATTACTTCTTGCATGCGTCTATTTGCCGATGATTGTATAATATACCGTTCTATAAACTCCAGTAATGACCACTTAACCATTCAAGCAGATCTCAACCATATTTGTAACTGGTGCGACAAGTGGCTTATGAAACTGAACTTAACAAAATGCGAGGTAATGTCTTTCACCCGTAAACACGTAAACTCTGAATTCTCCTATTACTTGAACAATACCATGCTTTCCCACACTTCTTCCTACAAATACCTAGGTGTTCTTCTCACAGAGAATCTTTCATGGGCCTCACATATCGAGTCTACCTGTGCCAAAGCATCACGTTCACTGGGCTACCTACGCCGCAACTTGAGAAATTCCCCTACTAATATTCGAAAACTAGCCTTTCTTACCTTTATTCTGCCAATATTAGAATTCGCCTCAGCAATTTGGTCTCCTCATCAAAACTACTTGATTATTATGGTAGAAAGGATTCAAAATAGAGGTGCCCGCTTCATATCACGAAACTACGACATCACGTCAAACATAACGCAAATTAAATCGGACCTTCAGTTGCCGTCATTGGATAGCCGTCGCAGTATTGCTCTTCTCTGTCTGTTCCAGAAATATATTACCTCTAATAAACGAACGCGGCTTCAGCTTCAAACACCTCACTATTTTTCACGCAGATTGCATAATCAGTTCAGCTTCATGCGCATATACGGGTCTACTAATGCATTCAATTCATCACCACTGCCTCGGGCCGTTCGTCTTTGGAATGACCTCCCTGATTGCATAGCCTCCATATCTAATCCCGATACATTTCGCCGTCAGCTACTCACTCTGTTCACCATGTGACCCTGTTTTTGTATTCTGAGTGCATTGCGTAACGGTTATTTATATTCCCCTTGTCTTTTATTTTAAAATGTATCCCTCTGTCGCCATGTTCATATCAACAAGTGCTGTATTCCCTCAAATTTACCTCGCCTTGTATAGCCTAAAATGTGATCTCATTTATATATATATATATACTTTTTCGTTGTTTTTGCACTGATCCTGCCTGTAAACTGTTCATTCCGATTCCTCCCCCCCTTACCCAATGCCCTGTTCTGGGGCCTGTAAGGTTTTTTTTTTTTTTGAATAAAGAATAAAAAAGCTTTTTTCCCCTTATTGTTCGTTTAGCTGCGATTAGATTGTTATACATTCCAAACTGTTGTGTAATATACATACCACTGTTGTTCTACAACGCAGTGATTTACAATATTTGACGATATGAGAAGGTGGTGTTCCACCGCACCCTTTAAAGACATCAACAGACACCAATGAAACAAAGGTGTTCAAAGGGTTACATTTTCGGAGTCTCTAGAGTCGCGAATGGTTTGACCGGATGCATAATGAGCCAGCCTCAGGACCGATTCAGATGCTCCTCGTGCTGAGTTTGGCCCAATCTCGAGACCGCAATTCTTTAACCGTGTGTTCAAATAATATGCTAGGACTGCACGTGCCTTGCTGGACCTGGCACGTGCAGTTTTCTCGTACTCTCTGAAAATACCTTTTCTTGTCTTTAAACAGTGTTATTTTCTTCTGCGGCTTCGAGAAAAGTTATGAACAAACGTGGGCACCAAAGTCTGGGAAGAATATTCTCTTCAATCGATCGATATAAGTTCGCCTTCTATTCACAAAGCACTTAACAAAACAGAGAGGTTTGTATCACAAGGCAAAATCCAGACGATGTTTTTAGATTACGTCAAGATAAAGGCAGAAACTCGAGGAGAAAAAAAGAAAAAGATAAGCAAATGAAGCAGTACTTGATGAAGACTTAAAGCTCAGAAGTATGCATGATGTATGCAGAAGTATGCATGACGAAGAATGAAGAGACGGTGTTGTTGCTGATCGCTGAACGATAAAGTTGTGGTAAGGTGGACGCGAAAAGGCCGGCTATTTTACTTATCAGCAGCATAGCGGATGTTGGCATACGCAGTGTAGAAAGCGAGACTAGTTAGAGAAAAGAAAACTGCTTAACTCATGCAGCAATAAAACATACGTGATCGCAGCTCACTGTGTTGGCGATAAGCGAATGCCCAACCACAGCTTTGTGTTACCAGAAGAGCCACTATATTCAAAGCGGCCGTGAGAGAAAGAAAATAAAACAAGAAGAACCGTGCACTCTGTCAGCAATAACAAAATGCTTGTTAGTAGTGTAAGCCTACATAGGAACGAGAAAAAAAGAAGTTTAGAAACGGTAATTAGACAGAAAACCTGGTTTTAGTCACCACAACGGGGGCACCACACATGTTCTAAAAAGATGCAGAAGAACCAGCGCCAATAAAGACAACAACTGTTACTCGATAGTCTGGAATCTGATAATGTAACTGCAAGATGTAAGTACATTTTGCGGTTAAAAACTGGTTGTAGCTACAGCTCAGACACGTTGTCAACAAGATCAAGCGACCGTAAACATTGAGTGACAAGAGTGGCATGAAATGCAACAGAAGGAAACCCTACATTACACTGGTTCTTCTTTCTTTAAAAACTGTAGTAATGCCTTCAACACTTGAAGTTTTAATTGCTTATCAGAACGGCATTCCAAAGTACTTTCCTCTGGCATGAAAGTACGTTAGCGCAGGCAAACATGCATTGAGTGAGCGCTTTGACAATCGATTCTCCTTTAAGAAAACTACATAAGGTGAGAAAGCTGAGCGCTGTCACAGAACATCTGTTTGACGGCATCACCAAAAGACCAAAAACATCGTGTATCGATAGACATTGGCTATCAAGCTGTTAAATTCAAAGGATTTTTTTTTTTTTTTGCGTACAGCCGCCTCTTTTAGCAGACCCCGGAAACTCAGCGCTAGTTTCGGTTTCAAAGGACATGCACGCTCGTAGCGGTTGCCGGGCATCCTAAGATCCGGTTGAATGGAGTGAGCTTGCTCTCACAAACTTGTACAAATAAAGAAATTTGATACCACGGTAAAAAAGAAAGCTTTCATTTCCTGTATGTTTTATTTTATTTTCTAACTTCAGCAACATTAAGCCTATCTATCTATCTATCTATCTATCTATCTATCTATCTATCTATCTATCTATCTATCTATCTATCTATCTATCTATCTATCTATCTATCTATCTATCTATCTATCTATCTATCTATCTATCTATCTATCTATCTATCTCTTTTGATAATGGTTTCAATACCGGAATTAGTATGGCATAACATGACTGTAGAATGAGCATAATTGACTAGTGGCCACATGAAAATCGTAACACGTATGTTATGGAAGTTATGATTTACATTTTATGGTCTTGCTGCTCTTGCGGTGGTTTCGTTCACACGACATAATGCAAAACTGGTATGGTATGACACGACTGCATGATTAACATAAGTGATACATCCTAACGTGGAAATCATGACATGGATGTCATGTAAGTCATGAGGCTACACGTCACGCTCATGGTAATTTGGTATTACGGGACGTGAATGGATGACGAAGATAAATCACTGGTGCAAACATGATAATCACGAGATGCGTGTCATGCAACAGCATGAATACATGTCACGCTAATGATGCGCTCGCGGCCGTTTCATTAGCTTCATTTATATCAAATTTGGTATTACGTGACGCAAACGGGCGACAAAGGTAAATGACACGTCCAAACGCGATAATCATGACATGCATGTAATGTAAAACATGGCTACATGCTACACTCATGATGCGCTTGTGGCTGTTTCGCTATCTTCACATATACCAAATATGGTATTATGTGAGGTGAATGGATAGCGAAGGTAAATGGCACGTCCAAAGATAATAATCATGACATGGAAGTCATGTGCGGCATAATTTACGTCCTCCTCGTAACGCTGTGCTGATTTTAAATTAACATATCAACCTTCCTCAGTCGTGCTCCGCATATCATCGATTGCCACTGTATACGTGGGATTTGCCAATTGTGTCTTATCTTGTGAGTTTTAAATCACGTGAAGCGCGGGAAGTATAGTTGACTGGAGGTCGTAGCGCTTGCCTCCACTCCTTCTCGCCAGTCGCTCTGCGACATTACACGTTAAATCAGGCTCACTTATCTCTCTCGGTTGGCATGCAAAACACGGGAAAGATAAAGACAGCAAGTGTTGGCGGGCAGAGAATGGAAGGTGCAGGGATCTAGCAAGTCAACTATGCATTCGATGAAGATGGGTAAATCGGACATGACATGTTTTTTGCCGCTCTGCGGTGTATAACCTGAATATTCACAACTCCGTGAATGTTTTTCAGGTTTCCTTGTGGCAATAGGTGACGACAGGTACTTAGACCTATTATTTTAGCAGGTATATATTTTGCATGAGTCCATGAGTTCAGCCAGCTCTCTTCAAGCAAGACTGGACTGACTGAAATGCAGTGCCGCTAGACTAATTGGTGAAGGTGGCCGCCAAGCTGCTGTTGACAAGATTCGTTTGATGAAAGGCTTGAATATGTGTTGGCTCCGCTACATTGGTTTTGCTTTTTTTTCTACTTTCAGCATGGAGTTCAATAAATGTCAAGCAATTATAGGCTCTTCTCTGTTCATGAGATTCATGTAGCCAGCCTTTAAGTCTTTATTTCTAATATTATCACTCAAATACATGCGATGGAGTCATCATCATCATCATCAGCCTGACTACGTCCACTGCAGGACAAAGGCCTCTCCCATGTTCCGCCAGTTAACCCGGTCCTGTGCTTGCTGCTGCCAATTTATACCCGCAAACTTCTTAATCTCATCTGCCCACCTAACCTTCTGTCTCCCCCTAACCCGCTTCCCTTCTCTGGGAATCCAGTCAGTTACCCTTAATGACCAGCGGTTATCCTGTCTACGCGCTACATGCCCTGCCCATGTCCATTTCTTCTTCTTGATTTCAGCTATGATATCCTTAACCCCCGTTTGTTCCCTAATCCACTCTGCTCTCTTCTTGTCTCTTAAAGTTACACCTACCATTTTTCTTTCCATTGCTCGCTGCGTCGTCCTCAATTTAAGCTGAACCCTCTTTGTAAGTTTCTGCTCCGTAGCTAAGTACCGGCAAAATACAGCTGTTATATACCTTCCTCTTGAGGGATAGTGGCAATCTACCTGTCATAATTTGAGAGTGCTTGCCGAATGTGCTCCACCCCATTCTTATTCTTCTAGTTACTTCAATCTCGTGGTTCGGCTCTGCGGTTATTACCTGCCCTAAGTAGACATAGTCTTTTACAACTTCAAGTGCACTGTTACCTATCTCGAAGCGCTGCTTCTTGCCGAGGTTGTTGTACATTACTTTCGTTTTCTGCAGATTAATTTTAAGACCCACCTTTCTGCTCTCCTTGTCTAACTCCGTAATCATGAGTTGCAATTCGTCCCCCGGGTTACTCAGCAATGCAATGTCATCGGCGAAGCGCAGGTTACTAAGGTATTCTCCATTGACTCTTATCCTTAACTGTTCCCATTCTAGGCTTCTGAAAACCTCCTGTAAGCACGCGGTAAATAGCATTGGGGAAATTGTGTCCCCCTGCCTTACACCCTTCTTGATTGGTATTCTGTTGCTTTCTTTATGAAGCACTATGGTAGCAGTTGATCCCCTGTAAATTTCTTCCAGAATGTTTATATATACTTCATCTACGCCCTGATTCCGCAGTGTTTGCATGACGGCTGATATTTCTACTGAATCAAACGCCTTCTCGTAATCTATGAAGGCTATGTATAGTGGTTGGTTATACTCTGAGCATTTCTCTATTACCTGATTGATAGTATGAATGTGGTCAATTGTTGAGTAGCCTGTTCGAAATCCTGCTTGTTCCTTTGGTTGATTGAATTCTAATGTTTTCTTTACTCTGTTAGCAATTACCTTTGTAAATAGCTTGTATACTACAGAGAGCAAGCTGATCGGCCTGTAATTCTTCAAGTCCTTGTCATCTCCTTTCTTATGTATTAAGATGATGTTAGCGTTCTTCCAAGACTCTGGTACTCTTCCCGTCAGTAGACACCTCGTAAACAGGGTGGCTAGTTTTTCTAACACAATCTGCCCTCCATCTTTCAGCAGATCTGATGTTACCTGATCCTCACCAGCAGCTTTGCCCCTTTGCATGCTCTCTAAAGCTTTTCTGACTTCTTCTATCATTACTGGTGGGGTGTAATCTGGGTTACTGCTAGTTCTTATAGTATTAAGGTCGTGGTTGTCTCGGCTACTGTACAGATCTCTGTAGAACTCCTCCGCTTCTAAATATCAGTACAGGGAATGTCGCCGCAGTCAACGTTTTGAAGAGTGAACTTTTTTTCGTCAAAGCAACGCTGTTTTTCTGACAATCGTGTAGTGAACTTGCTGAAACACTGTTTCTAGGGACGTTCTCTCTCGAAAAACTTCTTATCGCTTCAAGCCTGCCCATGCCTCTGAACTTCAGACTCATTTGGCACTCAAGTACTCTAAGAAAACTGCGTGCGTCATCACAACAAATGTGATTGGGTCTAATACGAGGTGTCCTACTTGTGATTGTTAACAATTTTCGCATTGGCTCGTGTATTCCGGGTTATAAGCTAGCTTGCATATTATTTCCATATGTCAGTTGTAAATTAAAGCTGCTTTTGTATAGATGGACATTTTCACTTTGCGTGTTTGTCAGTTTTTTTTTATACAGAACGGGCAATAAAAATTTCATTTTATTTGTGCCGATCGAGATTTGTTTTAGGGAGAAACCTGTCAGCTTAACTTTCGCCACTTCAGAACACATGAACAAATTTTAAAAACAAATATGTTTAACCAATTTTTACGAATGGCCGCATCACCTAAGCGGCCAGCGGACCTAAAAGAGGGCACCAGCCCATTCCGCTTACATGCGAAGTTGGAAAAAAAAAGGTTGTCGCAGCATTCTCCTCCTCTAGATTGTGCATCCTTTCGCTCTATTTGGTTGACCTCACCAGGGACGTCATGAAAGAAATGCTCTGTTCGTGATTTATTTCTAGTAGGATGCCCGGCAGCCGCCAGTGGCAAAAGCAGCGCTGCCGCTGCATATCAGCATGCCAGAGCGCGTGCATGGGGGTGGTATACCACTTTTAAAAAATTCTTGCGTAGCAAGTGTGAGTGGGAGTGACTTTTTGCACGCTTATAGTCTGAGCATGACGGGTTTTCACGCTAAGCAAATCATGCTTGCTATCCGTGAGTGGAGACTTTTTCTCACGCTCAGACAAGGTGTTAGAGAGGAGTTTTACTTACTTAATGCGGCATCCTCCAGCTCCTTTAAATGCCTTTCTGACCATATAAGTCATAAAATGAAAGCAGAAAGAACAGATTTCATAGGCTGTTAGGCTGGGCGCCCGTTTGAAGGGTGTATACTGATTCTTGGCATTATTTGGTGAATAACAAAATCATATGTGCAAAATAAATAGAACGCTACACTGTGACAGCGGGAATCGAATTTGCTACCCGCAATCTAATCAAGGAATACGTTTTTCAGTACAGGTCGTCAGCAAGAAATAAGAGAGCGGCTGTCATTAACTACTTCGTTACTGTTTCCATGCTGCACCCAACGGCACATATTTCACGTCTGAGCACCACTCAAGATCGGTAGTGCGTTTTTTTATATATTTACAGCGTACCCTGCAATTAAGCTAATGTTATGCAGGATGAAAACTAAAAGATCCTTTTTGTAATCAGCTATTTTACGCTGTACAACCAGTATATATATCCTTCTAGCAGCCGCCAACCCATTAGAAATAAAGCGCTGCAAGCTTTATTTTCTTTTAGTTTTATTTTAGAAATTAACGGTCAGAAAACATCCTATAGTGTAGGAGAACCCCGCATCAAGCGAATAAAAGTGTTCTCCTACATTAGAAAGGGTTCAGTTCACTGATTGAAAAGCTCCACATTGCGATTGCGGCGTGAGGTTTTCGTTATGCACCGTTGAGAACTCAGTAAATTTGGCAGAATGAAAACGATATAGATTGTCGATGAAACTTCGTAGTCACAAATGCAAACACCATGAAAGGCACACAGGACAAATTTGCATGAAACATCGTCCACATGCGCATCTGGCAAATCTTGCAATAAAGCCACTGATGTACATTCTTTCGGAGCGATTACTTAAACACAGCTCCGCCGCGGGGGTCTAGTGGCTAAGGTACTCGGCTGCTGATTCGCAGGTCGCGGGACTGAACCCGGCTGCGGCGGCTGCATCTTCGATGGAGATGAAAATGCTCTAGGCCCTTGTGGTCAGATTAGGGTGCACGTTAAAGAACCCCAGGTGGTCAAAATTTCCGGAGCCTTTCACTACGGCGTTTCTCATACTCATATGGTGGTTTTGGGACGTTAAACTCCACATATCAATCAATTACTTAAATACATGGTTGTCAAAAAAATTAAGTGAGATATTTAGTGTGAAATGCTCTGGGGTTTTACATGTTCTATCTAATCAAGAATTAAATAATGAGTTAAATAGGAAAAAAACTGCGAAAATTTCGGATTTCAGCAACACTTTTTGTTTTTAATAACTTACAAGAAAGCTTCTCTTTAAAAAAAAAAACCATCCGTGAAAACAAACACACACAGGAACTATAAAATAGACGCTATGGATAAACTTTTGACGACGTTTGAACAGTACGCGAACATTGATCTGCACTGAACTCAGGGTGCAGTTTATTGAACTAATCCTGCCCCCTTTTTGCCACCTATAGAAGTTAGTTGATTCCGACGCATTTACCGACTACTTGAACGAAGCCAAGCCCCTGAAAGCAGCCGGATCTTTACGTAGTACACACACAAACAAAGCACCGATGTTTTTTTTTTTTCAGCTTCAGTATTTCGCTGGGCTCTTTGGCGCATACCAGCTCCTTTACGTCACCGCATGCAATGCATGGGCCAACAGTGTCTATGGGTTAAACCCGGCAAAGATAAAAATGAGAATTTGGTACCTGACGGAATGCACCATTGTAAAGTTTAGCGTCGTACAGAACTGCAAGTTGACGAAAATTATTTTGTCCACAAAGCTCGGGTTCCGATTGCAGCGTTAAATCTCCTCATATACCAGGCTCAGAACGGAAAAGTGTTAGATTAATGAAAATGTTTTGAATTGTCTCTAGAACGTTGCCTCCTACAAACTATTTTACTCATCTGGCCGCAGGTACACGTCGACCTTTCCGTACGTTGGTCTTTTAAGGAGGCTAGTGTCGCCCCTGCAGGCAGAAATTCCCACAGGTGTTTGACATTCTGCTCGAGCGCGTGTGAAAATTTCAATTTACTTTCGAAGGCAAGCTGAAAGAGAAAACGTGGAATGAAACTTCAGGAATACGAAATACAGCAAACAATCAGCAAAACTTTGTGGCTCTTCGTTGGTTTTTACAGGGGCTTTGGGGGCCAGCAGAAACAGTACGAACAAAATTTCAAGTTCTAGTATACTGTAGAACATGGCGTGACACCTATGTGAAGCTCGTAGATAAATAAGCATGTCTACGCAATACACTAAGAACATCGCTGTTCAGAAAGTCGATGCAAAATATATAATGAGCCAAGACACCCCGAAGCAATTTGCTTACCCAGGTATTCCAAGCGGTCGTGAATGGCGGGCGAGTACTCGCAGCACGCAGGTGGCTGAGCGGCGCTGTGTCGCACGAGAATTCCGGGCAGTCACATTTCGTGTTCTTGCATCTATGGCTATGGCGCAGCAAACCACGCAGGTGAATTCATGACAAGTTATTCATGAAGCTGTTTCTCCTTCACCACTTTTCGACCACACAAAGCAAGCACCCCAAACAGTACACGCTCGAAGGGCAGGCAGACACTTGGCAGAGACGACGCACAAAGCACCCCCGAACTCAATAGGAAGGTTTAGAATAGCGCACCGCAAGCTCTTGCGGTGTGGTCACTGCCACTGCGCATACATCGTAACGTGAGCCGCCATTCGCGCTTGCGGCCCGCCCGTAGAAATTCCGAAATAACGTGCTGCCATCGCGGTCCGCGAGGCCCGAAAAGTGCTGTGTGTATCTTCCGTGTATTTGTGTTTGCGGTCGAGGTGAAAGTCCCTTTTCTCTAAAAAGAGCAAACGCTATTCTTGAGCTCATATAGCGCCCGCAACTAAGGCAACAGTTGCAACGTCTGCGAATGTTTTTCTTAACCTCCCTAATGGCTCCACCAGCTCTAATACCGTTATCCCGCTAAAAGTATATACTGCAGCAAGAGCCACATTTTGAAGGCCCTTGCGTATGGGAAACAAAATAAATGAGAGGAGGCGCAGGTCCCAGCAGGCAATCAGAAATGTATAACGGCGACATCACATGGCTGCCTTGATTGTAACAGGACACGCGTGGCGACAAGATGTGCGATAGGCGGTGGCTTTTGCCTAGTGGGAGTTTGCCTGCTATTACCCATAAAACCCCGCATCACACCCAAAATAAAGCGAATATTTCTTTCCTCGAAACTACACGTATTTTGGTTGGTAGGTGGTTGGTATGGGGGGTTTAACTTCCCAAAAACCATCATATGATTATGAGAGACGCCGTAGTGGAGGGCTCCAGAAATTTAGACCACCTGGGGTTCTTTAACGTGCACCCAAATCTGAGCACACGGGCCTACAACATTTCCACCTCCATCGGAAATGCAGCCACCACAGCCGGGATTCGAACCCGCGACCTGCGGGTCAGCAGCCGAGTATCTTAGCCACTAGACCACCGCGGCGGGGCCACACGTATTTTGAGTAAATGGTGTTCAAAACTAATTCTACACTGCCGAGGAGCGCGTTTCACGTTTACTACGCGTTTAAATTTTAGAGTGGAGATTGAATTACGCCCCCTGATTTTAGCGTGTCTATCCACGTATCTTACCATATTACTAGCCACCTACGTCTGGGTGCTCTCGTGATCACTCCCTGAACTTGGGATAAACCAAAATTAGTAGGGAGGATAAGATAGTTTGAAGAATGTGACTTGCTGGTCATGACATGAATAAAATCACAACCCCGTCGCGTACGTTGTCAAACCCTTTCTGCCCAACACATGTGGCCCTTACCTGCATACCACGGGCGCGTGTGTGCTAAAGGTATGCGGGTATGTGCCACGGGTCATTCACAATTCTTGCCGTTCCTGGGTCATTGATCCATGGGAATGGAAAGAACAGAACGGTGAAATATTAGGAATTTTAACGCGAGAACGTTAAGAAAAAGCTGACATCAGCCTAGTTGCAGTGGCGTGGCCAGGGGGTGGCACACTGAGATCGTGCTGCCTTCGAATTTTTTTTTGTTCGTCATGGTATGCCGATTGGAAAATGTACATTTCAAACGGGTGCCCCCTACCCCGAAAAAAAAAATTCTGCCTACGCCTCTGCCGCGTTGACAAATGCAAATGATAGCACCAGGGTCCTAGCAGGGATCTAAACCTGCAGACATTCTGCGTGACAATCAAGTATTTTACCCCCGATCCACGACAGCTCTCGGAAGCGCTTTCAAAAAGGTCCTATGCAGCTACAATGTATTGGGGAACCATCAATTGTGGTTGCGGTGCTGGCTATTTAATTTTAACGCAAAAGCGTTAAAGAGCTCGTTTCGCAGCAATTCAGGTGTCGGTGTCATTGGTTGCCCGCGAAAAATCTTGTGTGTGAGCGAGAATATGAGAAAGATGCCAATAAAATAGATAATAAAAATTGCCGGGTCTCAGTGAAGATCGCACCCAGGCCTTTTGCGTTGCAAGCAGGTGCTCGACCACACAGCCACGCATGTGCTTGGAAATACAGTTGAAAGAACTTCCTCTGCTTGGAGATGCAGCGAAAGTAACGTTCACGCTTCATGAACACGTGTATAGGCTGCCCAATGCAATATGTAATATCGCAGTAATACAACGTGGTACAAGTGGGCATTGAGATCGGGCGCAGTAGAACATGCGATTATCATAACGGCTTCGTGGTTTCAAGCCAACCACCCACTACAAAATGCACACACGATACTGCACGTATTGCCGTAAGACCACGTAGTGGGTGCGCAGCAAGTAGTTTGAAGCATGCTACCCACTACACAGAGTGAAGCCATTTGCCAGAGTTTCATTACCACAAGTTACCTTAATTTATTGATTACACTGAAGTAATTCCCATTTTAAACTTCTCGAGTAATATACCATACTTAAAGTGTATGGGCTTCTAGTGGCTGAAGTACACGCGGAATATCACTGTCGTATTCAGCTCTTAAAGGCGAACGATAAAGGTCCCCCAATATTTATGAATATTGTACATATGTACTCATATAATACAGCCGTTACGTTGGATAAAATCAAGTGTATATAAGCGCTGACCAGTGAAGTTGACTTACGTAGAAGTGACCAGGGCTACCATCTTTGTGAGCACAATCACTACATATCAGTTTACCCCTTCTGGTTTTGCTAATACCCATGTGGGTGTTGGCATCGTTACGCAGCTGCGATCAACCGGTTATATAAAGCATGTGCGACTGTTCAACATATATCTAGGCGCACTGTGGGCGACGTGACAGCATCCGGGGTTGGCGTGCCGTCGTCGCAGGTTAAATGAAAGGACGAGACGTACATGGAGCGAGCTGCCGAAGTATAGAGCCGTGGCGTCCAGCCAGCTAATATTCTCCGCGCCGCGCGCCACCGGCGCTCGTCATCTCTAGCCGGCTGGCCGCCACTAGCACTACGCTACAGTACATATATTTAGCGTCATTTTAAAGTTCCGCTCCGCATGGTTCGCCTAACAACGATTCCCGTGGTACGTGGGATACGCCGAGTTATTCAAACAGCCACCCAAGCTCACTTGCTCTGGCTTTCGTATCACATACGTTTGATTAGCTTATGTGGAACAAACGTATCTGAGTTCTAGTTTGTGCAATGAGCGTACTACTTTTTGATGGATAATAACATCTGGGGCTTTACGTCCCAAAGCCAGAATAATGTTATAGACGCCACAGTGGATGATTCCAAAAATTTCGACCATATTGTGTTTTTTAACGTGTACTGACTTAGCACAAGATAGCGACCTCAATACTTGCGCCTCGTTTAAATGAGAACGCCAAGGCTTGGATCGCATCCGCGTCCATAACGTTTAATTCTATCAGCACACTATGTAAGTCTTGTGAGCTACTTCAAAAAGCAATCGGTGGAAATTGGCGTCGGAGACGCTTTCAAAAAGAGGCAAAAATAGGTCGACGCCGAAGTACCGATTCCATAGTTATTTCCGCTTACGAATGCTCTTTTGTCACTAGCCGACCTCTTCGATACGTTACGTGATGATACAGTTTCGAAATTCCATTCGACAGCTCGAGGCTTCTCGGACGTTTTGTACAGCAACTGCGCTTACGTAACTAAATCGTCTATGGAAGCACATGCCTAGTTCTTGTATACGCCATTGATGCATTAACGCCTCGTTTGCATTCCATTGTAATATTGCAACACAAGGCGCCACTGAACCCACAAGTTGCTCAGGGAGCTCCCGAAATTTAAGACCGCCTTACCTTCCTGAGCTATAAGCAGCTCTTATTGCTTTAAAGACGGGCATTCGGGCGTAAACGGCAAAGTCAAGAAAGCGGAGCCTAAATGGCTGTCCACCGCCCACATATCCTTGAGTAGGGGCCGGGAGGGGAAGAAAAATTCATACCGCACTCTTCTCTGCACTGGCAATTCAATCACCGAATAACAGACAAGCTTTGTATAGAGCTTACCATTGATCGGCCCGCGCCGCGTTGGTCTAGTGGCTAAGGTACTCGGCTGCTGACCCGCAGGTCGCGAGATCGTATCCCGACTGCGGCGGCTGCACTTTCTATGCAGGCGTAAATGCTGTAGGCCCGTGTGCTCAGATTTGTGTGGATGTTAAAGAACCCCAGGTGGTCAAAATTTCCCGAGCCCTCCACTACTGCGTCTCTCATAGTCTTAGGGTGATTTTGGGACGTTAAACCCCACTTATCTATCATTTACCATTGATCAAAACTCGAATTTTCAGGTCCACTAAAACTTCAAGGTAAAAGCACAAGCGTGCGCTGATTCCAAATCAAACACAGAAATCGGGGGACGGGGGTGAATATGTGTAACTGCTGGAGTCGTGTGTTGACGAGAGCCCACCATTGCATTTGGGTTCATTTTCTGACTACGCTCACAGCTTGATGCGAGACGAGGGAGGATCCATGTTGCACACAAAGGCACCCATCGCGATCTGCTCGTCGTGACAGCGTTGCGAACAACGCTATAGCGCCGCCTGTATCAGGCATCCGCCCCTTTGCCCGTGCGAAGGTAGGAGATGAAGGCAACAACGCGTGGGTGTGGCGTCTTATTCAATAAAGGGGCAAAATTAATATGTCGGAGCCCTTCTGGCCACCGTCATCTTTGTCGACTTCTTGTGTGCTCACCTCAAGCGCGCGTCGGGCCGGAAAGCACGAGTCTCCGCACGGAGCGCCTGTTTTCATTCCTCCGGGGAAACAAGCAGCAGCAGCGGGGCTGATTTGATTGCCCCACTGTCGGAGTGACAGGAATTCCGTTTAATTCAATTACAGCCCTGAGAGCCCGCAGCGTCGTTCTCGCGTCGGCGACAACACTGTTGGTGCACTTGCTTGCTCTTGTCTGCCTGTCACTGCTGCCGCGCGTGCAGGCCCTTCACATTCCGTATCAAAGCCTAATTAGGTGTTGTCTGTCTCGAGGCCCAAACAAGTTTTGCGCGCGTAACGATAGCGCGAGCCCCGCATCGCCCTCGCAGCTTTTTCTCTTATTTTCTTAGCGATCGTCAAGCGGTGCCTGCTTGCCGACAACGCCCCCGAGCGAAACAATCCTCCGATCGAAGGCAGGCGCTTGCCCTGCGCCTACAGACCTCGCTCGCGGCCCGCTCTGTTCGAAGAAGCCCATCAGCCTTGCGACGTAGTCGGCTTCATTTTCTGTCACGCGCGAAGTATGCGCCCAATGGAGAGAAATTAGCTGGCGCAGTGCGTGAACTCGGAATGTACACGTGTGGGTGCGCGGACGCTGAGAAACGTAGTCTGCGTCAAACTGTGACATCTACGAGAACAAATTCAGAATATTGGCCACATTAGGCCGCAAAAGGACACAGAGATTAAATCTCGGATGTCAACAGTAGCTTCGAAGCATGTCTTACAGCGAACAGAGAAAATATTGTGGAGTATGTCAAACTCTGGATTTTACATTGAAAATGTGACCCTGAGGCGTTTGTGTCGAGCTTTCAGCCTGAATGGCTATGGTCTGTTTTCTAAGAGGCTAACAGGCCAGGTCAACGGTGTGCATATATACTGTTCGTGACACACGTAGCCATGGATGTAGCGTGGCTGCACGGGTGGGATTAAAGTATATAGTAATACCACGTGTCTGCTTTCCTTCACTTATTGTGCCATTCTCATGTCCTAACCACAGAACCGCGTCCGTAGGTTATAACTGCACATTCTAAAGTGCCTCTTGGTGAGTGCTGCAGCTTCTTATAATAAACTGTTGCAACGCCAATAAGCAACTAAAGATCTTGAACACGTATAACGGTATGTCTTCTGCGTATCTGCGAAGAAAACATATGTGTCACTTCGACGGAAATGTCCTTGCTAAATGTACCTGCACTTCACGGGCCCCGCGTGACTAAACACGGCACTTCATGGACATGGAATGCATTTCCCTTGTTCAAGGAGTACTTAAATTGGGAAAGGGGTGTCTGTAGTTCATGTACCTAAATAAATATTTAATCATTTAGAGTGGTTGATGGCATGTTATACGGCTGTTAACAAAAAAAATCGATGTAAAGTCTTTGCACAAAAAATTGTCCCCCAATCGTGGCTTTTGGCTCATCATTAGCGAAGCTTGCTGGTCAATGGCAATAATCACTTACAAAAGAAAAATTTCGTTCGTTCCGCCTCTGCGTTTATTTTGAAGTAACGTCGTATAGGTTTGTTAAAACTAACTGGCAACTGCCAGTGAGAGCAGTACAGATACATTACCAATAAGTAATGATGTTTCTGTCAATTATCTCAGCTTTGCAGTGAGGCACCGCTGTATGCCAAATTTCTTTTTACGGACTCGCTCGAAGACTTTCTGTAATTCTCCGGCTATAGCATATTATTTTATATCATGAAGCTGCCAGTGGCTGCAAGCCTGGAAAATTTTCGTGTCCACTGGCGGAAAACGCATCCAGACGCGATGTTATGCGATGGTATAGCCACTACACCACCGCGGTGGGGCACAAATGTAGGCTTGTTCTCGCATGATCTCCGTGTTGTTGTGCGGTAAATTTGAGACAGCATTAGCTCACTTGGCTCGGCCAACTGTCAATACTTCTGATCGGAGGCAACAGTGTGGAGAAATACAACGTTAAAGCCTCCCTCAGTGAGGAAAATACATTTCAAGTCTCTGAAGTGCCTCGTTTAGTCTCACGGGACCCGGGAAGTGCTGGTCCACTTAGCGAGGACATTTCCATCGAAGTGGCACTTCGATTTCTCCGCTCCTTTTCAGTGTCATTTGGTTCTTCCGCGAAGAACCTCGTCTGTGTGGTAGTCATACAACTTATTTTGCCGATACACGTACGTGCCAGGCCTTTTTTTTTGTCTATTTGTTTCACCTCTGCATTAAGAGTGGGTGCCGCGGACATGACTAGCTACCATCTCTCTCCCTCTCTCTCAACTGATTGCAGAGAGCCCAGATTGATTTACGTTTTGTCGATACAAGTTCTTTAATCTCTGCACGTGGCCTAATGGTCTCGTTTTGTCCTACTATGTTGCCTGTTCTATGTATATTTTGCAACCATTCCTTGTGCAGTCCGCAGACGCAGTCATTAGTTCAGCGGGAATACCTTATTTTTATTTGGATGTCAAAGGATCTTGTCCGTTGAGATAGCACAATGGAAAAATGGCCATCAATGACTGAATTTTTCAGGTGTACCAAACAGTTTTTTGTACTCTACGACAGTTATGATATTGTCCGCTAAGTTTGAATAGTTTGCCTGCGCATGCCCTTTCAGACGTGGCATATAGGCACAAAACTGGTGAATATGTTTTCTTTTAATTTTTTTTTTGTAAATGGTGTAACACAGATCCCGGAGCCAAATTTGAAAGGCTTTTCGCTTTTTCGTGCTGTTTGCCTTTGGCTTGCTGTTTTGGGCAAGAATGTATTGTTGATAATACTATTGGCTGGTAACTGCTGTTCAGATTAGTTATAACCTTTGAACGTGTGTGTTGTGTGTGCAAGCGTGCCACCGATCGCTATTACGCCCTGCTGGAGCGAAGCACTGGTGAAGATGAAAGTGCTGTGAAAGGAGCTATATTCTAGAATTGGTAGAGTAAGAACGAGAAAAGAAAACAGACGTTGCACAGCGCGATTGGGTAATACAGCCATTCTTTTCTATTTTCCTGCCCTTTCAAGTTTCGTATGTCGGTTGGGACAAGGCAACACTGCCATGATAATGTCACCGACTTTCCCGTTCTTTGTGCGGGGTCTATCTGGGTGCTTTTGGACCAGCGCTGCTGAAACTTTTATGGCAGATAGATGCCTGCATTGCCTTTGGTACTGTCAAAAGGCGTCTTAGGCGCGATATTTGATGGCACTCTCATGCGGTGGCTGCCACACCGGGAGTATGGCTACAGAGCATCTTCTTTACGCACCGTGACGTCACCGGCGCATCCCGGACCCGCTGGCTTTCCTTCTTCGAAATGGGCGCTCGCTTCTGCAAGTATCAGTTGACACGGCAACACCGCCGTAAAAGTGCTACCGAATTCACCGTTCCGTGTGCAGGTTGGAGATCGAAAATGCTGTTCCCGTAGTGGCTTTCTGTGCTTGGTCCTGTTGCCGTGTCCACATACCTAATTATGCTGTTCGTCTGAGTGTTTCTCTGTCGCCAGTGTGCTAGTGTTATCCTCGCGTGATGTTGACAAAAATATAGAGCTCATCACTGAAGAAAAGCGTAATGAGTTGAGACACAAAATGTAGTCCTAAAGAAAGTAACCAAAATAGAAAACTCCCAAGCATTTCCCCGAAGGTGAACATGGTTAAGTGCAAATACACGGGGTGATGCTATGAGGGGTATTTAATAATTCGCACTATTGTATTTATTAATCACACTATGGTGCCTTTATGGTGTAATGGTTCCTGGGAATCGCAATTTGATCGCATGGGGGAGTTTACGTTAACTCACTGGCGAATGCCAACGGATTTTAACTTTACTCCCCCTCACGACCCGCTCTCGACTGGAGACTGAGAGAGAAGGCGGGCGCGCGAGAGAGAGGGGTGCGCGCGCAGCTGCAGCGAGCGAGGAGAGCGGAGGAGCGAGCGAAGGGGGGGGGGGGGGTATAAGGCGCGTTACTGACACCGATATCAGCGTCGCGTCCGTGGCTTATTCGGTAGAGCGTCGCGCTGCGGCCCGCCAAGTCCTCTTTCTTTTAAAGATAGAGAGAAGACTGCGGACGCCGCCGACGGCGGTGGATGGTTTGGGGTCGCTTATAAAGTGTATTCACACTTAAAAAAAAAGTCAAGCATCTTTCGAGGCTTGGATGGAGGGCAGGCTTTCGAAAATAGAGAAAAGGCTAGAGATCCTGGACAAAGCCCTATCAAGGCTTGCTAACCTTGAGGAGTTTGCCAGTGAAACCGAAACCTCAGTAGCAATCAAGAAAAGCGTTGATGAGTTAGCTGCTTAGCCGTACACTAATAGCATGCCCTCCTCGAGTGAATTGATTATCATGGACGCCATGGTCAGGAGAATAGTCTTATTATCAGACGGGTAAATGATGTCAATGAAACTGAATATGTTTTACTTGAGGTTAACGTTGAATTTTCGAATAAGCTGCTAAACCTTCAGGTTAACTCAGTTAAACGAATTCACCGCTTAGGGGCAAAAGAGGGGGGCAAAGATAGGGCAGTTATTCTGAGATGTCGGATATAAGACTGGTACCCTACGAAACCGTTTTTCGTGCTGTTTGCCATTGGCTTGCTGTTTTGTGTAAGAATATATTGTTGATAACACTATTGGCTGATAACTGCTGTTCAGATTAGTTATAACCTTTGAACGTGTGTGTTGTGTGTGCAAGCGTGCCACCGATCACTATTACACCCCACTGGAGCGAAGCAATTCAGTTTTAACAAACATTTTTCAAAACGAGTTGTTGAGATCCGCAGAGGGTTATGGGAGTCTATAGCGCTGAGGAGAGAAGAACGGGGGTGGTGGTGTAGGCTATGAATGGAGATACTATGAGGTACATGTGTAACACAACTTCCAAAATATTCGCCATCGAATGTTTCAGTCGAAAAATCAGTCGCCATCGTAATGGCGACTGACTGTGTCAGAATAGCTTTGAGCTGTTGAAGGCAAAAAAAAAATGTAAGTAGTATTTTGAATACAATCTCGGATTTTGAGTCTGCAGTACTAGAACATGATCCCCGCTTCATAGTAAAGACTGAAACATGGCTGAAAAAAGATATACTAGATGCCGAGGTTACTCCTCCCGGATTCAAAATAATGAGAAGAGCCCGTAAAATAGGAGGAGTATGTGTTGCCACTTCAATTAAAGACAATATATTAGTTATTGTTATTTCGTGTGCTATTGATGCCGACGCTCTTTGGATTAAAACCATGCTCAGTAATCACCCGTACGGCATACATTGGAGCTATGTATAGAAATCCGAACCTCCAGTGAATGTACTTGAAAACTTAAAGGGACCATTACATGGTCACCCAACTATTGGCGGTTTTCGGCAAAAAAAAAAAAAAACACAAAGGTTGAGGGTCAAATATGCTTGTATACGTGTGAAAACTGGACTGTAAAAGATTATTTCAGTCCGAAATAGGCCGTAGAAGTTATCCACTGTAAACTCCGCCCACCGCTGGCAACCGCCATTTTGTCATGGCGTGCGCGACGTCACAATCCGAAGAAGCCATAGATAGGTAAACTATAAGAGGCGTTTTTTTTTTTCTAAGAGAGCCAAATGCAGAAACCTAAACAAGGCGAAAATTCTACGGGAACGTAAAGCATGCCAAAGTAGCTTCAATTTCTAAAACAGTTATAATCAAAATGGGGCAATTCTTTATTGTAACATGAGTTCAAAAAGCAGTTTCTAATCAAAAATGAGCCAAGTGCTCAAACTGTTTCAATCAAAATGAGCCACATTCAGTAAATAAGCACTGCGCCAACAAACGTAATCAAAACAACCATCATGGTCCCACCCAAAATGTTTCATTTGTGTATAAATGCTTTGTTATCGTGTTTATGTTCCACAATTAGGTTTTTGTAAACCAAGGTGGCACTCACTGAAGGACGTGACGTTCAATAACAAAACTCAATTTTAGACCGTAAGAGACTGGCTTGCCTACTTCTTTTGGCCTCTTAGTAATTATATTCGACTTTAGTGCAACAGTATCTTGTCCTCCGTCAACCCCAACACGGTACATTTGAAATAAAGATGTTGCGCGCCTATCTATCCACTAAAGAAGAAGTGGTCAGACATCGCATGGCATAAAACTATCTGGAACACTTTTCTAGGTCTTCAATAGGTGCCAGGAACAAGAAAACACTGAGGACAGTCCAGAACTGTGCGCCTTTTGCCAGTAAACACCACTCGCTCTTCAAGTCTAGTAATCGCCATTACACACATGCGTCGAAGCACGGCGCCAACGCAAGCACAAGTATGATGTCAATGTACGGTTTAGCAAAATATTGTTAAACTGTACATTCGAACCATTTTGCACCTATTTCACCAGCTAATTCATGTTCAAATGAAAAGCTGCAATCTATATGAGCTAAATGAAAACTTTACTCAACAATACTGACGATACTTGGCTATGTAGGTTTTAGCCACAACATAAATTTGTGGTATTTAGGGGAGAGGGAACATACTGCCAAAAATGTGTTTGAGCAGGCCCAACCATAATGTCAGAGGAAAAAAGTGTGTTTTTCCAAGTTTTATTTAAAGTGAACTTGGTGCTTTTAGAAAAATAGACGCCTCATATAAAGAGTGGCCACTCAAGCCTTTTCGCGGCCTGTTTAGAAGAAGTGGTTAATGATTAGAGTACTCGGTACTCTACTATGGGAGAGCCGAAAGCCGTCCCGTATCAAAAAGCAAGACATGGTTCTAATTAACTGTTAGATGGCCTGTCCATGCTAGCTTTTGCTTCTTTGGCAAGACATGTAATGACCACCTCAGGTGGACAATGAAAACCTAAGCTTAGCATCTAATATTTCCAAAGAATAAGTTGTATTGATTTGTGAAATTTTTCGTACCCGCTCTACATCGTGTCCCGCGGAGGATTTTTAGTGCTTTACCACAAAAATGAGTAAAGTCTGACTAAAAGTGTTGCCTTTCTGCATTTGTTTTTCACAAAGCGGCCGAATTCACGTGGTTCAGATGTACTGTGCATGTATTCCCTTTGTGGAGGCCTGGGTGTGTAGCGTAGTGGTAAAGACACTCGCTTTCGGAGTATTAGGGCATTAGAGTTCAAATCCCAGCAGAAAATAAAGAAATAACCTATCCAACTTTTCTGAACGCATAACAGCCAGCGGCCCTAGCAGTCCCACCTCGAAGCTAGCACGTTTTCAGTGGAATAAGTGAGTTTTTCTTGAATAAAAAATTGTAGAGGGTGAATATTGAAAAACGCAGACAACAGAGCGCGTCTAGGAAACTAAAAAAACGAGAAGGGGGCAGTGATCATGTTGGGGTAAGCTTCAATTTTGTTCCCAGATCAGTTAAAAATCATAAAATGGGAGTCTATGGAAACAGCAAAGAAAAAGTGGCCTGTTTATTTAGACAAAAACGTTCACTGTAGTAAAACTAAGCAGGTTCTATTGATGGTTTGTGCACCGTAAGTAGCCCTGACACTCGGCTTTCGATTGAAGCCATTCTCAACGTGCCTCAATTGGCAAAACATTGTTCCCTAACGCGTTTTTTGTGACGCAGTCCTTCAAATGCTTGTGGCATATTGATAAACTCTTGCTTATCGCCAGCGGCTCAGTGGCATATGTGGCCGAGTCATTCTGCTTCTGGACGCCGATTGGTGCAGACGCAGGATGGAAAGCTCGTCCCGAGCAGCGACAGCGGCCGACGCCGGCCACGGTACAGCGTCTCTCCTCGTTCCAAAGGACTACAGGATTATTCTTCCTTCGTTGCCATCAGGTAAAGCGATGCGTACCTCTACACTGCGACGTCAGCGGCCGACCGTATCGCATCGACGACTTCAGGAAACCTCTCAAACAAAGACTTAGGCGTCATACAGCAAGTAAGTGGCATCGGAGCATATCAGATGTCGCACGTGTGGGTATTGAACATGAAGACCGAGCAAGCAAAAAAAGCGCTGACAGACGCAGGCGTTCTCAAAGTTAAAGACCGGGTATGTCTCATCAGTGACCCGACGTGGCAAGAAATTAAGATGACATTGCACTGGCTAGCATTCGATGTTACAAAAGACGCTATTCGACGTGCCTTTTATGAATACGGCTACGTCAAAGATGTGACCTATGACCGATGGAGAGTCGAGGATTGTGAAGGAGTTGAATCGACAACTCGTGTAATACGCATGCAACTACGAGACAGCGTTTCTGTGGATCAACTGCCCCATCAGGTGCGTATTAGCAGCAGTACTGCACTGGTTGTGGTGCCGGGAAGACGGCCTTTGTGCATGCGGTGCTGAAGCACGGACATATGCGACGTGATTGCAAGGTCCCAAGGTGCAGCTAATGCTACTCTTTCGGTCATGAGCAGGACGAGTGCAACCGTTCGTACGCACGAGCTGCAGGGCGACGACCAGAGACTCAACAGAGTGAAGTTCTCATGAATGAGGAGGAATCTGAACAAGCGTCTTTGCTTGTGACACCACAGAAGCAGACGACATTGGAAGACGCGCTGGTGCTGAACAAAAGCAAGCAAGTTTCTTCAGCCCCAGACGCGAACGCCAGGCGGAAGATGGGAAATCCAGCGGTCCCAACGACGAGCGAACAGACGCGTTCTGCGCCTGCGATGCACGCCGCGTCACAGCTTCAAGCAACGCGCCCTGAAACGCCGGCGTCCCAGGCCAACGCTGCTTCGACTCCTCTAAAGTCGGCTTCACAGTGTTCTTTGGCGAACGAAACACACGACAATGAGGATTTGCCTGGTGACCTGGATACCTTAAGGATGGAATTGGAATCGGCGTCTGAAAAACACCGTCGCGACTCAGACGATGGCGCTCAAGTAGACGAAATGCAAGTAAATTCGGAAGTGCAGTGGAAGGTGGTCAGTGGAGGCAAGAAACGAAACGCTGCCCGACAACGGTCGTCGTCGCTCAAACGCAACGATGGCCGCTCAAACTAAAGGTGAACAACATGGATCCACCCTGGACGACGAGAGCCGAATAAGTGAACGTGCAGGGCTCTCAGCTTGGACCCGCTCACCGATCACGTCGCTGAGCGGGTTCGTGAAAGCAGCGACGCTCAACGTACGAGGACTGGCTTCCAGAAAGAAACAGACCCAGCTCTACAGACTAGCCATAGACCATGACCTGGACACTATTGCAGTTCAGGAAACCAAAGTGGAGAGCATGGACACCACCGAGAGCCTACTACAACGTTTCACCGGACGCTACACCGCCAGCGTCAGTCATGCAGTTGGTATGTCGGCAGGGTGTGTTATCTTTGTGCGGGATAGTTTAGGTGCCACTGTTCAAAATATCACGTCTTATACTTCCGTAAGGTTTCTTGTTTGTGATTTGGCATTCTTTTCTGTTAATTGGCGAATGCTTTGTTTATATAAACCTCTTAAAGTTGATGAACGGTGTGCAATATTCGACGAAATTCGTACTTATTGTGAATGCGGTCGCATAGTCATCCTAAAGAGAGATTTTAATTGTATGATCAGTGCCGATGATAAAACAAGTACATCCAATTTCAACGACTCAAGCACAGTCACGTTAACGAATCTAATTTCTGACTTAGTCTTTGAGGATGTTGCAGAGTGTATTGGTAAAGGACCAACACTGTATACGCATTTCCAAGGCTCCAGTTATGCGCACCTAGATAGGGCCTACGTGTCATTGGATTTAGTTCTGATTATCAGTGAGTACAATATCCTGCCTATTTCATTTAGTGATCACTGCTTAGTATCATTTGTAATAGGTAAAAGCAATAGACGTAGACCAGTATTTAACTGGGATACGTTGAAGCTTAATTCCAATCTCTTGAAAGATGAAATATTTATGGACAGTGTTCGAGAGGCGTTGGTAAACATAGACAGTGGAGACCAAAAATATGGAGTGAATGGGAACAATTTAAACATAATATAATATTGGAAGCTATAGAGAACGCTCATGTGTAATAAAACACGGAAAGAGTGAAGAAGAAAGAACCCTAAGCTTAAATCTGAAAGAACTGCTAGCAGAGGAAAGCAAAACACCAGGCTTATTCATAAATGAGCCCCGCCGTGGTGGTCTAGTGGCTAAGGTATTCGGCTGCTGACCCGCAGGTCGTGGGTTCGAATCCCGGCTGCGGCGGCTGCATTTCCGATGGAGGCGGAAATGTTGTAGGCCCGTGTGCTTAGATTTGGGTGCACGTTAAAGAACCCCAGGTGGTCGAAATTTCAGGAGCCCTCCACTACGGCGTCTCTCATAATTATATAGTGGTTTTCGGACGTTAAACCCCACATATCAATCAATCATTATTCATAAATGATTTAAGATCAGTAAAGTCCAAATTGGAACAAATTGATGAGGAGAAGTATCGTGGCGCGCAAATTAGGGCAAGGGCAAAGAAAATGACCGTCGGAGAAAAACCGACCAAAAGAATGCTTGGTTTTGAAATACAAAACGCTCAGCGGAATGTTATACATCAAATTGTATACATGGTTAACGTTACAAGTGAACAGAGATATATAGAGGATGCTTTCAACGAGTACCACACCACTTTGTTTGATAAATGTAAAGTAAATGTAGATGAATTCAAGCATAAAATTTTAAAATATAATGCCAAAGGTTGAAGACTGCAGGAAAGACAGCTTAGAATGTCCTATTTCTGAACCGGAAGTGACAAAAGCAATCATTGCCCTCCATTTAGGAAAGTCCCCTGGACCTGGTGGGTTAACAGCCGCATTTTATAAGAAATTCAAACACGAACTAGCACCAATCCTAGCAGGGGTTTTTAACGAAGCTTTAGACATAAAGATTCTGCCACCTTATTTACTCCTATCTCATACTATATTAATTCCAAAAACTGAAGACGTAGTTAAATTACGTGAAGTGAAATCCTACAGGTCAATCAGTCTATCAAATATCGACTACAAGATTTTGATGAAAGTGCTAGCGAGGAGACTGCAGACAGTTATTAATAACATTGTAGGCGACCACCAGACATGTGTAATTAAAGGGCGCACTATATTCACAAACATTCACAAGGCACGAAGTGTATTGGAGTGCTGCGATGCCAGAAACAATCACATCGCGATGATCCAGATAGATTTAGAAAAAGCATTTGACCGAGTACGGCACGAAATTCTTTTTCTTTTGTTAGACTATGTCAATGTTTGCAAAGTAATTCGAGGTACAGTTCGAATGGCATATACTGGGAGTAAAACTCGGCTAATCATCAACAAAGTTCTTGGGAAACAAATTAATGTCAGACGTTCTGTACGACAAGGCTGCCCTTTGTTTTCCCTCCTATTTTCAATCTATATAGAGTAATTTTGCCAAATAATCATGAAAAGCAGTAACATAATAGAATACAAACTAAAGAAGCTGAAGTACTACGCAGATTATATAGTTGTGTTTTGTAAAGATTATGATAGTATCGCTGAAACCATAAAAATTGTGAACCTTTATTGTAATGCAAGTGGTAGTTCGGTAAACAGGAGCACGTGCGTGGGTTACTGGTACGGCGAATGGCCTGTGACTCCACAATTTGTGGCTGGTATTTCATAGACTACTACTCCGGTACGATACCTAGGTGTGCCATTAGAATATTAATGTGACAGTGAACCGTACTGGCGGCGTCAGGCCGTGGAGCTACGAGAAAAAGCTGAACAACTCAATGGTTTCCAGCTATCAATTTTTGCCAGAGCGACCTTTTGTAACGTATTTTTAGTCAGTAAGCTCTGGTATGTCCTTCTGGTATTGCTTTGTTCACGTGTGAATCTACAGAAGCTTAATTGAATATTTGCAGTTTTCTTGTGGGGTTCTTTTTAGGAGCGAACAAGTAGAATTAACTTATTCGACGGGTTTGCTCTGGTGGACTTGGTCTGTGTCATTTGTACCTTCGTCAGTTAGTTAATCGATTTATGTTTTTCCGAAATGATCGAGACCAATTCATACGTGCTGTTATACAGCTTAGACTTGGAAGGCGTTTGCCAGAATTTGTGGTAGTATCTGGTCCTCTCAAGCAAGAACCTCAAGCAAGCATTGGAGGTTTCCTAAGAGAAGTTGTTAATTCATGTCTCCTTCTAAAAACGCGCTTTTTATTGGAATACCTCAGTACGGTTTCGCGTAAAACGTTATACCAAAATTTAGTAGAAACAGTTATTCCTGTTCCCCTATATAGGACACAATACCGAGTAGGCCCAGGCCAAAATGTCTTAAGCCGTGTAAAAAAATGGAGGTATCACCTAGAGCGAAATCCTTTTTCTTTAAATTGTACACTGTGACCTTGCCCGTGAAAAAATGGATGCAAGAAAAAGGCTTATTCGTTCCTTGGGGTGTTGATTGCCTTCTCTGCAACAAGCCTGAAACAATCGAACATGTTTTCTTGGACAGCTAGGATGCAGTCTTTTTCTGGAATGTTCTCCAAAGAACTTTGAAAAAGGATCTGCCTCTTGATACCTATGGCCTCACATTTATACCAGTATCAAATAAAGAAGAAATACCTTTAGACCTAGTTACCTTACTGGGCCTGCACGGTATATGGCAACCTAGAATGGCGGTGCGCCATGCTGATGTTAATGCACGTCCGGTTAGGCAATACTTCTTTCAATCTGTCTGTTCGTTCGTGGAATCACAAAAGGTTCAACAAGAGGTCCCCGAATGGCTTCATCAAGCAGAAAGCCTTCTACAGATGAAAGAATTTTAAAAAGTTTGTTAAGTATGATGTTTTTTACCTCTTTTCATTGTTTCATGTTTCTCCTTTGTTTGATGTATATTGGTTTGTGAATGTTGTATGTACACAGGCAACAAAAAGCATATGTGGCCGGGTGCATTAATCGCATAGTTGCCAGGCGCAACATCAGCGCGTCGTCATAGGTTCGATGCCGCGCGTCAAAGCATTTTTTTTTAGTTTTACAGAATTAGTTTTACAGAATCCCACAAGATGCCGCTACCAAAACAAACCAAACAAGTTTTTGTTTCAGTTTCGATTTGTCACCGTGATTTTAATGAGTCTTGTTTTTTTTATTTTCATTATTTTAGTGCATTTTTGAATACTTCACGCATATCACAGTCTTAAGATATACATTTGTAATTCTTCCTTTTTTTACACATTCTAAGGAAAACAATGCTCGATCAAGTTAGGAGAACAAAGCTCCTTTTTTTTCGTACGCATATTGTAATGTAAGATTTAGGTGAACAAAGCTACTTCGTTTTTTCGTACGCGTATTATAATGTACACTTCCTCTCCGTTTTCAAGATTTCGTTATGCCTTTCTCAGGTACTTACAATTCACCTATAAAAAGAACACGAACTAAGACTAGAGAAGCAAGGCATAGTATATGTGAAGTTATACGTTTTGCCATTGCTTTTTGAATGCGAAGAGCTTTTTTGCGTAGTATCTATCTATCTATCTATCTATCTATCTATCTATCTATCTATCTATCTATCTATCTATCTATCTATCTATCTATCTATCTATCTATCTATCTATCTATCTATCTATCTGTCTGTCTGTCTGTCTGTCTGTCTGTCTGTCTGTCTGTCTGTCTGTCTGTCTGTCTGTCTGTCTGTCTGTCTGTCTGTCTGTCTGTCTGTCTGTCTGTCTGTCTGTCTGTCTATCTATCTATCTATCTATCTATCTATCTATCTATCTATCTATCTATCTATCTATCTATCTATCTATCTATCTATCTATCTATCTATCTATCTATCTATCTATCTATCTATCTATCTATCTATCTATCTATCTATCTATCTATCTATCTATATATCTATCTATCTATCTATCTATCTATCTATCTATCTATCTATCTATCTATCTATCCACTCACGTGTGTATATGTCGCCGTGTACCCCATACTAATATTTGTCTGCTAGGTTAAGTGGCGATATACGTAGTATATACAGGGTGTCCCACATAACTTGAGCTAAGCCCCGCCGCGGTAGCCTAGTGGCTAAGGTACTCGGCTATAAACCCGCATGTCGCGTGATCGAAAGCCGGCTGCGGCGGCTGCATTTCCGATGGAGGCGGAGATGTTGTAGGCCCGTGTGTTCAGATTTCGGCTCACGTTAAAGAACCCCAGGTGGTCGAAATTTCCGGAGCCCTCCACTACGGCGTCTCTCATAGTCATATGGTGGTTTTGAGACGTTAAACATCCTATATAAATCAATAACTTGAGCCAAGAATTTGAAAATGAAGGACACTTCAGCGGCGATTTGAACCAAACGCGTTCTACTCGCACAAGCGTGTAGGTAGTCAAGCCATTTTTTTAATTTCTCCCCATACTAATTAATTAAAAATTATTATTTACCTATTTTTAATTATGGGCTGGAAACCGAAAATATGAACACTGATATGTAGAGCAATTTCAGAAACCACGGACTAAATTGTTTCCTGTACGATACGTCTCGCGCTGTTATTTTTTCCGCGTTGTAGAGAAAGTGTGTTAGTTTGGGCTAGTTGGTATGACATGACGATATTTATAGCGCGAGACTTCTTGTCTCTTTGTCGTTGTTCTGTTCTCGCACTATAACTATCGTCTTGTAAAGAAAGCCGCGAAATTGAAAAAAAAAAAAAACGTGTGACTGACCGCGATCGCACTGCTACAGTGCTGCTATTAGTTTGTATAGCAGCACATATCTGTAGGATTCTATAGCAGCATTCTATCTACATTTTTTCTGCATGTTTCATTTGCTCCATTCCGCCTTTTTTTCTTGGTGAAAAGTGCAAATACATATATCTATGCTCAAAATTATAGCCAGCTGTCCTACGCTTTCTCTTTTGAAACGGCCGATGAAGCAGTCTGTGACCACAGTGATAACGAAGAATCCATTCCACATATATTTCGATACTGCTGACAAAATAGTGGGCAGCGACTATGTATTTGCAACGAGTTCAACAAATGAGATAATCAACGGCTGTCGAAGAAAAAAAAACACAATATTACAACTTAGTGAAGGTTAAACTGATGAGAGTGGCTCCAACTCCGAGCTACCCGACATTGAGGCACCCCCAAATGGACTAACGGCTTTTCATGAACGAGAAAATCTTATATGAGCGCTACCAAAATATCACTGTTCGGGTACATCTTTTCCTAATATATGTTCGTTAGGTTGCTTATTTTTTTAACTTCGCATGGTGTTTTTCGGATGTTATAATTACTTTATTGCAGTATATATTACTAATCGTCAAGTGTTGGAAAAATTCGCGTCTGCTTTCTCAGTTTTCCCACATTGCTTCAAAATCGCATTCAGTGGTATGTAAAGACAAGAACATCATAACACATGGAGTATAATTCAACTGTCAGGGAGGCGCCCACACACACAAGCAAAATTAAGTTGAAATACTTGAATACAGTACTTTGGCCATGTAACAATCCTAAACCATATGGTAATATACGCAAATGTATACTTGTAATCAACGCAAGAATATTTTGCGAGGTTGTTGCCAGTGATGGAAGCGCACGCCTTTCGAGTGGTGATTCCCGGCCTCTGAAGAAGGGGTTGTATCAAGATACAACAAGTGATGTTTTGCTGTGCTAAACCTCTTTTTAGTATATCATGGTGGTTCTACGCCTAGGAAGCTCCTCGCCACATATGGTTGCATAAACTGTCTCTGCCTTTTATCCGCGAACCTCCGGTGACTTGTCGATTTTGATGATGGGGCAGTTTTTCATAATAGGGTCGGTCGACGCATTACCTTTCGCATAATCTTCATATAGTTACTTAAGTATTGAGGAAAGGGTAAGAAGCGTAGACACGCTAGCGCTAAAAAATCAGTTATGTTCTAGCTTTGAGGAAGACAAGTCTCGACACAAGCCCTGTTTATGGATTGTTTATCGCAAGCTTCCATCTTACCCTTTCTTTGTTTTTTTATATTTCTGATATAGTTATTCAGTACTTGGCATCGCGCGTGCCACCGGACACTTCTTTCGAAAGAGTCCAAGAGATCCATCAGACTAATTCCGTAGAATCAGAGCAAAAATAAGGTGACGTTTATATTAGCCGAATGGGTTGACTGATGGCGTAGCCATGTCGCGGCACCACACCAGACCCTTGCCCCCCACCCCCCCCCCTTCCCAAAAAAAAGATCTGTCTACGCCCTTGTGGCTGACGTGTCAATGACGGCTTAGATCATGTTCATTTAATAAAAGTGGAACAAGATTACAGTGGTCATTAAAAAATAAGGGATCCTAAAGCTTCGTTTTTAGAAGTTCCACGCGATAGCGACCTTCTGTTTGTATAGTGCCTACTTGAAACCGTTACCGTAATGCATAAAATCTTTTTGAACCAGCTATGCACCCTTTACATAGCCTTAACTAAAAAAACAGGTGCAGTAGCGTGTGTGCATTTTGAAGTGGTTTACTGGCTTGAAACCATGAAGTCGTTTCGCTAATCATATGTTCTTACGCCTGATATTCATGGGCGTTTGTACCATGCATTCTTACTGCAATATTGTAGACATATATTATGCGCTTCATCCTCATCTGGAGAGCAGCCCATCATCACCTGTTCTGGCTGACGGTCATCATAGTCTTTGAGCGTGAGCTTCATCTTCGGGTCCGTTGCGCTTGTTCGTTCCCGAGTTCACGGCCAATAAACCTCGTTACAACCGAGTCGTCATACGTGGTGGAGGTGGATTGACGATCCCAGTCCTCTTCTCACAACGTCTACTCGCTGGAGCTCTGTTCAGGCCATCGCTTGGACCCTAAGTCCACCAACATGTCTCAGAGTGAGTGGGCGGATGCCCTTTCTGCTCCCATCCCTGCGCCGCAAGCCCCTCCTCTTTACATCGTCAACCACCAGCGCGGCCCTGCGATCTTCGCTGGTCTCCGTGGCGAAGATGCGGAGGACTGGCTCGATAACTACGAGAGAGTAAGCGCAACCAACCACTGGGACGACTCTAACAAGCTCCGCCGAGTATCGCTTTACCTCGCGGACATTGCCAACACATAGATCTTGAACCATGAGATTGACTTCACCGACTGGCCTGCCTTCAAGCAGCAGCTTCGCCAAGTGTTCGGCACACCTGCCGTTCCATTCGCTCTCGCAAAGAGAACCCTAGGTACTCCCCAACAACATCACGGCGAGTCGTACACATCGTACATCGAGGATGTCCTTGCGCTCTGCCGGCGTGTCATTTCTTTGATGTCTGAATCAGACAAACTGCGTAGCATCCTGAAGGGCATCAGAAGCATTGCCTACAATGCCCTTGTTGCCCAGAATCCTTCTACTGTCGCTGACGTCGTCTCTACGTGTCAGCGTCTCGACGAACTTGATTCTGTTCGCCTGCAGTCGGGCAATAGCGAACACCGTCCAGCAGACCGGGACCTGCGTGACATGATGCGGGAGATATACACGAAGAACTTCAATCAATAGGCTTCTCACCACCTTCTCCATCTGTCACACAGTCTTCAGGTATGGCCTTGCGTGACACCGTAAGGGAGGAACTAACGTAATTCACCGGTCCATCCCACGTACAGCCACCTCCATCTAGCCCGCCAACGTACGTGCAAGTTGCGGCCGCGCCTCCTCGCAACGTAAATTCTACGTTGCCGCTGCCATGGTTCACGTCGGTTGCTGCTGCCCCACCGGTCAACTTCCGGCCAATGCCACCCGACCTTCCATCTGCCCACTTAATTGAGTGCGCTATCTCCCGGTGCGCCGAACGCCCTCTACTACCCGTCTCGGCGCCCGTCTCGCCCAGCATTTTTTCACTGTGGATATTGTGACCATATTTTGCGCTTCTAGCGCAAGCGCCAGCAGGACGAGCGTCGTGGGTATGACATGCGCGAACAGGACTTTTCCAGTGGGAAATCTTACGCCCGGCGTTATTCATCCGGACAGCAGCGGTCTCCATCTCCACCCGCATCGACTGAGACGCGGAACACCTACCGTTCAAGCCGACACCAATCGCCTTCGCCTTTTCGTCGCTCCCCTTCCTCTCTTCGGCGAGCCTGTTTACCAATGACAACTGGTCGGAAACTAAATGATGCAGTTTTCGGGGGAGAAACTGAATGTAACAGTAGGACTGATATTCCTCCAGCGCGCCCATTCAACATGATTTCTGTTATGGTGGAAGGATTTGTCGTGGACGCTTTGGTGGACACCAGTGCTACAGTTTCTGTGATTAGATATGATTTGTGCTAACGCCTGAAGAAAGTAATGACACCGTATATTGGACCCACTCTAGTCGAGGCCCAGGGAAACACTATCCGCTCTTTTCCTCTTGGGACTGCTCATGTTATTATTGATGTCATCCTGCATTACAACCAGTTTACTGCGCTTATTCGAAGCTCTCACCAGCTGATTCTAGGGTACGACTTCCTATCTTCTTCATCAGCCGCTATTTGTGGTGGTGAACGGATTCTGCACCTTACTAATATGGACTCTATGTTCGACGAAGTCGTCTACAAGGCACTACGCCTGAGCGCTCGCGAAGATCTGGAACTACCGCCATATCAAGAGCAAATTGTGACCCTGACCTCTAAGGACATCGACCGTGCACGGTGACGTCTTGGTGTCTCCTTCCTCGACTTGCATCGCTAAAGGCATAGCCCTTGCGTCTGGTGTTGTACGCTTTCACCATGTCTCCGCGCTCGTCATTGCTACGAATGTAACAGCGGAGAAAGTTCTCCTGCCAGATGGCACTGCAGTAGCATGCGTTGGGGATGCTGAGCCTGTCAGCGTCACGCCACTTAAACCTGCCTCTAACAATGACCCTTCTATATGGGTAAGCCTGGTTCTTCCTCTCCCTTCAAAGCACTTATCAGCGATGACTTAACAAGTATGCAGACGCAGCAGTTTCTTGCTTTGTTAACGAAACACGCCGATTCTTTTGACACCTGATACTCGACGTTGGGCCGAACTACCACTGCAGCGCATCGCACTCAAACCGAGGGAACATCTATTGTGCATCACAGCCCGTACCGCGTGTCTGTCGCTGAGCGAAGAATCATCGAGGAAAACGTCGCTGACATGCTCCAACGAGAAATAATTCGTCCATCAGCTAGCCCTTGGTCATCCCCTGTAGTTTTGGTAAGAAAAAATAAAGATGGCTCTGTGCGCTTTTGCGTCGATTACTGGGCACTTAACAAGATCACACGCAAGGACGTATACCCCATGCCATGCATCGACGACGCCCTTGATTCACTCCAAGGCGCCGAATACTTTTCAAGCCTTGATTTGCGTTCGGGATATTGGCAAACTCCCATGCACGACGATGACAGAAAAAACGGCATTTGCAACCCCCGATGGCCTAAAAGAATTTGACGTGACGCCTTTCGGGCTCTGCAATGCGCCCGCGACGTTTGAACGCATGACCGACACCGTCCTGCGTGGTTTGAAATGGAACACGTGTCTCTGCTACCTTGATGACATTATCATCTTTTCATCAACGTTTTCTCAGCACCTGAGGCACTTGTATGACGTCCTAACATGCTACGCCGCCGCGGGTCTGCAGCTCAAAACCAAGAAAGGCCGCTTCGCAACCAAATCCATCAAAGTTCTCGGTCATGTCATGAGCAAGGACAGAATTCGCCCTGACCACGAAACGATCGCGGCCGTCCTTCGATTCCCACGCCCCACAAGGCCTAAGGATTTGCGAAGTTTTCTCAACCTCGAGTCCTATTTTCGTCGTTTCATATGAAATTTCGCTTCAACAGCTGCGCCACTTCACAAACTACTTGCTTCTAATGCATCCTTTGTGTGGTCCGAAGAATGTCAGTCGGCGTTTGACCTATTGAAGGAAGCTCTGACGTAAGAGCCTGTACTCTGCCATTTTGATGACACCGCCCCGACACTTCTGCATACCGACGCCAGCGGTTGCGGTATAGGTGCTGTTCTCCTCACGCGATGACTCTGTACGGGAAAGGGTCGTCTCATACGCTCGCCGAGTAGTTACTTCTGCCAAGAACTATACCAGCACTGAACAGAAGTGCCTCGCTGTGGTCTGGTCTATACAAAAGTTCCGTCCTTATCTGTACGGCAGTCAATTCATCATCGTAACGGACCACCACGCCTTATGCTGGCTTTCTACAATGAAGAACTTGTCCGGACGCTTGGGTCGTTGGATTTTACGCTTACAGGAGTATCAGCTTGAGATTATTTATAAATCTGGCAAAAACATCAAGACGCCGACGCTCTTTCTCGTTGCCCACTACCTACGGCATCGTTCGACACTCCAGCTGTCATCTCCAACAACACCAGTGCGGACGTGACTCTCAGTTCTGTTGCCTTGCTCGCCTCGCTGTACCAGCCGCCAATCGACAATGACCAACCCTTCATTTCTCGCCACCAGGCTGACCCGTACTGTCGGCGCATTATAGATCACCTCTCAGGAGCTACGCGTCCACCCAATGTACGGCTTCGTTGACAACTTGAGCACTTCAAGCTTCAGGACGGTGTTCTGTATCGTTACATTTATCATTCTGACGGTCAACGCTGGGTACCTATTCTGCCACGCGCTCTTCGAAATCATGTACTTAACGCCTTTTATGATGATTTGACTGCTGGCCACCTTGTCTTTCACAAAACCCACGACCACATTCGAAGCCGCTTTTATTGGCCTGGCCTTTCTACCAGCATAGCAAAGTACGTGGGTTCCTGCTTTCCGTGCCAACATCGCAAACTTCCGACATTCTCAAAAGTGTTGACGTGCCCTACAACACCTTTTGAGAACGTCGGTGTCGATCTTTATGGGCCTTTTCCCGTTACTGGTGATGGAAATAGATAGATAGTCACCGCCGTAGACCATCTGACACGCTACGCCGAGACAACTTCAGTAGTTACTGTTTCAGCACCCAAAGTTGCTGACTTCGTCCTTCAGGCCATAATTCTACATCATCGTGCTCCTCATGTACTTCCAAGTGACCGTGGAAAAGTGTTCTTATCCCAGCTTTTAGGTAAAGTTCTTCGCGTTTCTGGTACTACACACAAGACGGCGTCTAGCTACCATCCTCAAACGGTCTGACCGAGAAATTTCATCGAACCCTTGCCGACATGATCGCCGTGTACATTCAACCGGATCACAGAAACTGGGATAAACTTCTACCGTTCCTCAATATCGCCTACAACATCGCTGTTCAGCGCACAGCCGGCTACTCCCCATTTTATCTCGTTTACGGACGTACAACTACTTTCTTTATCAACGTCTCTTTATTCACCAGCAATGGCCGTTCATCACCGTCTTCTTGCGAAGAATATATTTCTCGCCATGCCCAGTGCCGCCAGCGTGCTCGTATGAACACGGAGGCTACGCAACAAGCAAGGAAGGCCGTCTACGACACCACTCATCATGTGGTATCATTCCGACGGGGTGACGAGGTGCTGCTATTGACACAAATTCGCACGCCTGTCCTGTGCGACAAGTTACAGCCTCGATTCATCGGCCCATATGTAGTTTTAGAGCAGACTTTACCTATAAACTATCGTGTGACGCCTCTTGTCATGCCAATTGACCACCGTTACCGCAGCACCGAAATTGTACACGTTTCCCGCATGAAGCTTTTCACACGACGTTCCTCGTCACCTTGAATAGCCACCCGCAGCGGCCAGGCTGGCCACTTCTACGTGGGGGGAATTAGTGTAGGCACCTATTATGCGCTTTATCCTCATCTGGACAGCAGTCAATCATCCTCACCTGTTCTGGCTCTTAGTCAGCAACATCTTTAAACGTGCGCTTGATCTTTGGGTCCGTTGCGCTTGTTCGTTCCTCAGTTCACGGCCAATAAACCTCATTACAACCGAGTCGTCATAATATTTTATGTTTCATTGTGAACCATCTATAAGGACGCATGTGTTTGTAAAGAATGTGTCACTTTCACTGCATTTACAAGCAGAGGAAGTAATTTCCAATGTATTCTCAAGCAGACGCTTGAACGTGTGGTATAGAACATCCGCTTGACACTGAAACGACGCGTTTTCAATTTTCGCTAGGACCCAAACAACCCGGATTCGATCCCCACTCTGATCCAGGAGTTTTCGTTATTTATTCAATTTGTATCGTTATCGATATTTCAGTGACGCATATGATGATTTTTCGCTCACAACCAACGACGCCGAAGCCGAGACCAATGCACGAATTTCTGCGAAACGAGCTCTTTAACACCGTTGCGTTCAAATGGGTGTTGAAGGATAAAACAGAGTGGTGAAACAGGCGTGAATTTATTATTTTTTTATTTATCCGAAGGCGTGGAGCCCTTATTGTCACAACGCACACATCGAGGACGAATGCTGTTGTTATCCTCGTTATTCCAGCCCCAATGCGCACCGTTAAAAAAGTCACATTTCGTATTCATAAATGTTTATGCCACGTTTATTTCTTGTGTAATTGAATATGGTATCACGATAGTGTCAAGATATTCAATCCCAACACGGTAGAAGCGAGATAGAAAGCGGGCGCCACTGATGCATTGCCGAAAATTCCTCGCACTTGCGATCACTCTGGAGGAACTTACACTAATAGTTTTATTTCTCTGTATCCACGCCTGTGATGGAAGTGAAAAGATTACCTGCAGGTGTAAAAGCAGCACTTCTACAAAGTACAGCCTAGTTACAGACAATTCGTTAGAATAATGGATGTGAAGCGGAGGTGTTTAGGTTAACTGCAATACCGGCAACCCTGGCGAACAGGCTCACTTCGCTTCCACCTTTTCTGTACTCAGCGAGGGTACCAAAAAAGGCAATTGCATATGCGAACTAAGACAGAAAACTCATAATAACATTAATGGCGAAAACGAACGACCTACGGCGACTTCTACTGTTAGAAAACGGTGGCAGTAACGATGTACATACACGTAGTTTTGTCGCTTTGAGGCGTCAGAGATGGTGCGTTACTGTGATGTACTCCTCAATAGCCAGCATAGGCGTAGGTGGTGGAGGGGGTATTTTAACTCCTTTCAAAATTACAAAGTTTTTATGTGTAGACACGCACATATACAAATAAACGCATGAGCATAAATAATTTATCTACAAATACCCTCCTCATTTGCCTCGCTGACTGACGGAGGTCAGCCGCGACGGTGGCGCGGGCCTATGTGCGCGGAACAGACAGCGAAATGACAGGCAAGCAGACGCGGAAACGCGACAAAGTGTGGCTGCACGTAGCTGCCATAGTAACGACAGAGATATCTTCCATCGGCTTCTTTGCTGCTGGCTTGCGTTTCGTTCCTTGATGTCTGACTGCTCACTACTTATCTATCAAACAAACAAAAAAGTGTATCGGGCTGATACCATGCTTGCCATTCTTGAGTGAAAGTGGTGGAAGCACGTCGATAATACAATCGAGAGGCATGTATACGATTTCAGGACACTTTTTGTGAGGCGAACCAACACTCGCCGAACACGTTCTTTCTTTAGTCTACTCTGCTTTCTTGATCACCATAATATTATATGGGGTTTCACGTTCCAAAACCACGAGATGATTATGAAAGACGCCTCAGTGGAGGGTTCCGGAAGATTTGACCATCTGGTAATCTTTAACGTGTGCCCCGCCGCGGTGGTCTAGTGGCTAAGGTACTCGGCTGCTAACCCGCAGGTCGCGGGATCAAATCCCGGCTGCAGCGGCTGCATTTCCGATGGAGGCGGAAATGTTGTAGGCCCGTGTGCTCAGATTTGGGTGCACGTTAAAGAACCCAAGGTGGTCAAAATTTCCGGAGCCCTCCACTACGGCGTCTCTCATAATCATATGGTGGTTTTGGGACGTTAAACCCCACATATCAATCATCATCTTTAACGTGCACTGACATTGCACAGCTCAAAGCCCACTACCATTTCGCCTTCATCGAAATGCGACCGCCCCGGCCGGGATCAAACCCGGGACCTTTAGGTCAGAAGCCTAGCTCCATAACCACTGCTCCAATGTGGCGATCTCCTGATCAGCATAATTTCATCGGGAGCATTAACCGATGACACACTAGTTTCGTTGCCGCAATGCCACTTTACGCCATTCAAACAGTAATCCCAATATAGGAGGCTAAGTTCAGGCATGTCCACATGCACCCCGTCTTTACTTCTGAATTACTGGGAACTGGCGCGCATGTCAGCACTATACAACATAGTGAATGAGAACAACGAAAAAGAAAATTCAATGCAACAAGTGCTTTTCGCAATAATGTTCTGCCTTTAGATTCAATGAGCCAAGTGTTCCATGCTCACTATACTGCCCTCATACAGTGTTCGTGAGCCAAACCCAATGATTGTTCATCAGCTAAAAAACAGATCAAGCGCGCATTGCTTGTTTACCTCAAGTTCGCAACCAACGCTGCTTGCTAATCGCTGGAAAGAAAGAAAAAAAAATGCCAGCACTGCGTCGAATTGTGGCAGCGGTCTCTTATCATATACGCACGTGGCGGCCACTTTTTCATCGATGTTTTTCAAATATTTTTACCATTATGTCATCTCTTAACGCTCATCTTAGTCACCCATAGCCTGTTGAAGGGTTCTTTCTTCGTGAACAGCATTTGATAATTCCTTAAACCTATTTTTGAGGGCACTAAAGCGCAGCACGTAAGGCAGCAGTGATGTGATAATATTTCAATTTCGCAAACTTTAAAACGAGGCTGGGGAAAACTAAGCAGCAGAATTGTCTTACCGCAAAATGAAAATTTTATTTTTTCTGCTAAAGGCTACAAATTTCGGATTAAAGATTTTTCTCTAGAGTCACTGTTACAATGTTCAATATTAATGCTTGTGAATCGCAAAGCTTGACAGACTGAAAAAAAATTCTGACATGCTCCATATGGCGCAGAAGCATACTGCACCAATAAGAGACGTGTAGTGCTCGTGTATAATTTTTTCATAATATACTTAGCGCTTTTCGCTAAAGCACCCTGTTAATGATGGAAGATATAAACTATAGGGAGCAGTGCGCGGTGGACAACACTGTAATGCGAATCGCCATGGCACAAACAACTTTATCCCGTTAGATACGAGACCGTGCATCTATCCAATGAGATACTGCGAGACATAGCACTCATCAGATTCATTGGCGCCATGCAAAGCATACATATCAAAGGATTGCACTCTGCGAACAAAATCAGACAAAAGCTACAACAAAAAAATAACCCTTTTGGGATAGAATGATTCCCCACACGAACAGAGATAGTCTGCGACAGCATGGAACTCTATATGTAGTGTATATTGTCGAATTCTAGAAAGCGGTGCTATAATATGCAAGCACGCTAGACAATTCACCAGCGTTTTCGTTTAGGCTCCTAGAAGCCGCTTTCAACTTGTGAATTACAAGTTACTCATGCAGTTCATGCTCATATTGAGAAGTGAATCCCGCAATCGTGCACGCGACAGCTTTATGCTCTCCCATAGTAGAGTACCAAGTACTCTGAATCGTTAACCCTATGTTCTAAACACTTGCAATACCGTCGGCCCAAAACAATTCTAAGGTATGCCCGGTGGTGGGAACGTGTCTGCGTATCGGCTAATGAAGCATAGAGAGCACATGCACGTCGTGATTGAACCGGTACCAAAACACATTGTTGGTTTGTATAAATCCTCTATATATCAGTGATCAAACTTTCCAGTGTAATCTCTGGTGCTCACGTATGTTCGAGAACAAGATTTACTACTCGTGTCCTGAGTGTAATCTTATCCAGAGCAATTTATAACAATCGTGAAAGGGGCCAAACATTCTGGTGCTTACTCGTTTCCTGGTATTCTCTTCTGGAGGTACACTGAAGTATAGACAAGAGCACGCCTATCTCGAACCCAGGCGCCTTCCGTGGTATACCCTCGCTCCCAGAGACGCCATAATTTGTTTGCGACTGCCAAGGCGCGCCACGCTATCATGGCATGCAATGGCTCTGGGAGTTTAAAATGCGAAAAAGCCCCTGTTCGCGTTGCGCCCGCTTATAAAATGCCATCTGGGTATCACTGCGCTGTCGCCTGATGCGACAACAACCAGCGCAAGAGGAAGAGATTACTGAGCACCGACAGTGAAGTTTACGGCGCATCGCGGGAATCTTGCCTGTGCGGTGTCTTGCGATTGCACAGATTTCCGTCTACAACTAAAAACGCTCAGCTCGGCCATCCTACAGGATATAATCGCAACGAGCAGGAAAAACTACGAGTTCAGTGAAGTGTGCGAGCAAGTATACTTATTGCGTTTATTCAAGCGCGACTTCGGCTGTTCCACTTTACAGCAGCAATATGTGTGCAGTATGGCTGTAGTATGCGGCACAAAACTATTGCCGTGCTCTTTCGCAGGCCGCATGTCAATCATAGGATATACGCATTACGACTCACGCGTGGATGCACGCTCCACACATGTTTAGTACAACTATAACGGCCTACTATGGCGATTAAAAGAGATATGAACGGTGCGGGAAGCATTGCTTTCGACTCGGTCGAACTGCGTCATACCTTGACTGTCACTAGGTGAATCTACATGTGCTTTCGGCCAGCGTCACCGTAGCATTTTAAAACCTTGTTCTGGCTGGCACTTTTGCACCGCGTGTGTGTTCCGAGTGCCTGGCAGGACTGGCAATTGATACACATGCGGTGCATGAGCATAAGCTGGAGCCAGATACAAGCGCTACGTTGACGCCGGCTTACAGCACAAATTCTGCCTTGTCAAAGCCAAGGCACGCCGCAGTTAACGCTGTTCGCGTTTCTTTCAGTCGGATAATTCGCAACTTTCACCGCCTAGAGAGGCCTCTAGTGCAAGCCCAACATGGCTGTCGTTTGGGGGACCATACATCCGGCGCGCCGGCCGCTGCCTCTGGTGTGCCCATCAATTCGAGCTGCGTAGTATTTTCGGCTGCAGCCACCGTGTTGTCAAGGCTTTGCTGAGAAAGTCACTGACTGTAGCATGTATTATATCCCACACTGCGTGTTGAGAAACGCGTGTGTGGTGTATATTGAAGGATTGATTGATTGATATGCGGGGTTTAACGTCCCAAAACCACCATATGATTATGGGAGACGCCGTAGTGGGGGACTCCGGAAACTTCGACCATCTGGAATTCTTTAACGTGCACCAAAATCTGAGCACACGGGCCTACAACATTTCCGCCATCGGAAATGCAGCCGCCGTCCCAGGATTGGATCCGGCAACCTACGGGTCAGCAGCCGACTACTTTAGCCACTAGACCACCGCGGCGGGGCGTTTATTGAAGGAAAAGAAGTTTTGAACGCCAGGGACATCGTCTGCTGCGGTGTGAAGTAATGACCGTATATAGCCTTGTGAACGCTGCTCGTGCCACGGCTGGGAAAGATCAAGTGTCCGTGCTCGTGCAAAGCAGAGAACCTCGCCTTTGATTGCATGGCGCCTGCACAGCGGCATTCAAAACATTTCGCGATTCTTCTAGGTCAGCCAGCAAAAAATAGAGGAAATCATTGCTACTACGACTTGCAGTACCTGCCAGACTTCGGTAGTTCATTACCAAATTTAGAATAACCGCAGTAGAGATTGCGAGTGGCAAAATATAAAGCACCAGCGAACCCCCAAAGTGAGGCAGACTGAACGAGGGCATTGGCTGGCTGCGTAGACATCCCCGAAACGACAGTTACGACGGATGCCGCATCGTGATGCCACCATCTGTGAAAGTTGCGAATACGTACGTGTCGAAGTTGCTTCCGCAGTCTGCAATGCACGTGCTGCAGACATTCCGGACTGTCGAGGAAGGTCTCCTCGACGTTTCACACGAAATCAGCATCAAATTACAGCACAGGAACAGCGCGAAACATGATTACAGCCGCACTCGGGTTCTGAAGTTTCGCGTTTGATTTGCGTCTGCTCGCGTGGCAGTTGATGGTATTGCTTCGCCGCGCATGCAACAGATGACACCTCACGCTTTTCAATATTAGAGTTACTGTATATGCTACCTTTAGCATATACAGTATCTCTATTCATTATGGCAGCAAGCAGTGAGCTCGCTGTGTTCTGGTGTTAGACAAATTTTCTAGAGTTGGCAGCACTGGCGATTAGGAATATTCGCGCATTTCGGTGCCTAGGCCGCGCGTGGTCGCCAGAAAAAGCAGCTCATATTAGTTCGCGACTCGCCGTGGCGTTGCAGTCACCGGCTGGAGTTGGGAGGGATTGTAAAGGCGCTGCCGGGCGCGTAGCATTTCGTGCACGTGCGTTGTTAGCGGCGTAAGAGTGGCTAGAGCGTTTTTGAGCGTATGTGGGGCGAATTCACATCTACGAAGCTATAAATGCACCATGTCGATTAACGAGGCGGCTCGCGAAGGCGGTGGAAATGTAAATTCTGCCGTTACAGCAGCTTGCAGACAGCCCCTTGATTTGCCTTAAAGATAGCAGCTCAGACGAGTACAATCGCCAGATTGATATGCTGAGCTCAGAAGATTTTCGCTACATCCATACGTGTCAGAGAGAGTGAAAGAAAGAATGTAAGAAATGTCAAACATGTCCGAGATATCCACCGAACTGATCAGCACCATTTGTTGACGCATCGCAGGCGCAGCACTGTTTACCCGGCAGCTTCCCGTGCTGGCTGCACAGTGGCGCTACAGGCGCGCTGCTCTGGGCGCTCTGAGATTGCCGATGTATTCGGTTAGTACGCTGCCTCATGCGCTCCGATTTTGAGCTAGCTGCATCTGCAGGACCAGGGCGGCCAACCGGATACGCCATGAGCAAACATGCTTGGCAGACATGAGAGCGGCCCTCGTGCGCACTCAAGCTTCACCTGCACTTACACCCTGCAAAAACAACACTAGCCCCCTCCCCTTTCTCTCCACACACGCACGCACACACACACACACACACACACACACACACACGCACACGCACACACGCACGCACACTCACACACACGCACACACACTCACACACACGCACTCACACACGCGCACTCACACACACACACACTCACACACGCACACTCACACACACACTCACACACGCACACACACACACTCACACACACTCACGCTCATACACACTCACACACACACACTTATACACAAACGCACACTACACACACACACACTCACACACACACGCACACACACACACACTCACACACACGCACACACACAAACATGCACACGCACACACACACTCATACACACACACGCGCGCACACACACACTCACGCACACTCACGAACACACACGCACACACACGCACACACTCACTCACTCAAACACACACACACACACACACACATTCGGTAATATATAAGTGTCTTAGTAGGGCGTAGCGTTCATAATAGTCTGTGCCATATGGTATGTGCCACAAGGCACGTCACATTAACGTTCCTTAATAATGCAAAAAAAAAAAACACACACACACTCACCGCGACCCAACACGGCTTTACGCATCTCAAGACAAAATTATACCGACGTTTTCGCTGCCAAATTCTCTTGATAAGGAAGTGAATTTCATGACTGAAAATTGCCTGGCTCTCTCTTACTCTAGATTACCTTAAAGCTTGACCATTCCACCGGGATAGTAAACTGACTAGATATTGTGCTAGCTACAATGTTTCCAGGATACATGTCCACGAAACTACTCGAGATGACATTGTGTACGTACTCACTCATATACAAACGCCATTGCTTGCTGTCAATGGGCCAGATAACTTAGCGTATAAGACCGAGATGACCACGACACGACAACAGGCCGTTGTGCATTTCGCGGCACGACACGTGGCGCCATCTCCAGAAAAATGCGAGAATTTGCGCCTGTATGAAAGCGCACTCCTCGATCGCCAAACATTTGCGTTCGAATGAAGAAGCATATAATGCAATATCTGCCTTAGTAAAGTCGGCTTTATTAACTTTAATTAACAATTCAATTTCTAGAAAGAAACCATCTTGGTATTTATGTGAACAAGCACTTATACCGTTTTTTTGAAGCGATTTAGTTTGTTGTTCGTTTAGACGATGGCTAGATCATGTAACGTAGCCCTATACAAAGAGTCGTCGTGAAAAGCGGAGGTTGGTTGACTCTCATGTAACCGTGCAAAGACTGAGTGCATTATAGCCTCAATTGCGAGGCCCACGGGACGGCTCTCAGCTCTCCCATAGTAGAGTACCTAGTACTCTAAATCGTTACCCCCCCCCCCCCTTTTTTATAAAGGAACACTTTCCCGCTCAGCGCAAAGAGCGGGATGGCATAAAGGTCTCCTTTAGTAGAGTACACCGTGCTCTGAATCGTCGAACGTTTGCTTGAAACACACAAGCCAGAGAATGGAAAGTAGGGATGAGCGATTGAAATTTCTCAGTGATTACGCCTTTGATTTCGATGTGATCATTACACGAGAATTTGATAGGTGCTTTAAATAATAGCATTATGAGTATCCCAATTAAAGTCTTCCCATCGGCCGCACGTGCGATCAAATTTCCGCATCTGCACCTGCATGAAAATTGCGAGTGGCAAAATATAAAGCACCAGCGAACCCCCAAAGTGAGGCAGACTGAACGAGGGCATTGGCTGGCTGCGTGGACATCCCCGAAACGACAGTTACGACGGATGCCGCATCGTGATACCACCATCTGTGAAAGTTGCGAGTACGTACCTGATGAAGTTGCTTCCGTAGTCTGCAATGCATGTGCTGCAGACATTCGGGACTGTCGAGAAAGGTCTCCTCGACGTTTCACACGAAATCAGCATCAAATTACAGCACAGGAACAGCGCGAAACATGATTACAACCGCACTCTGGTTGTGAAGTTTCGCGTTTGATTTGCAGAGCGTCTGCTCGCATGGCAGTTGAGGGCGTTGCTTCGCCGCGCTTGTAACAGACGGCGCCACAGCTTTTCAATATGGCAGCAAGTTAGTACTAAGCTCTCTGTGTTCTGGTGTATACGGGACAGATCCACATTTATTTTTGCTACTGTTTCTTGTCATAACTTCTGTTTATTTTTTTTTCACCTGGAGCTGCTCCACCTTTTGATGATAATGACGATGAAGATTACCTATATGTATGGCTCATGCTCACTTTTCGGGACTGGCCAAGAAACAAATTATTTATATAAAAAGTGTTCACATAGCAATTGTATGAATAAAGATTTATAAAACAGGTAAACTAGTTTAATGACGCTAATTTAGATAATTCAGGTCAACGCCGCCCTGAATCATTTAACAAAATTTCACCGCAGAATGGAGGTTTCAGTGACAATGACGATGAGGGGCTTCCGCAGATAGAATATTTGAAATGACAAAATCTAATCAAATTCAAATAAAAGCCGTTTTCAAAATGTGTCCCCACAGTAAGTTGAAGTGGATGCATGATAAGAAATAATTTTCAGTTGTTTCGTCCTTGTTACAACACTAGCAAAGAGGGGAAGGAGCTAGATCACCTCTGTGCGTACATACAATAGTTCGGTTTCGGAAAGCGAGAGCGCAATTTTATAAAAAGTAACTATACCACTTTTCACGTTGAACAGAAAATGCTACGCCATGGGAACAACAGGTGTCAATACTCGTATAGGTGAGTGATAAATGACTTCACAGGGTCAAGTTATCACTCGCCTTCTCAATCTGTCACGAATTGTGAGGGCTGTTGTCAGAATAATTGTGACTATCGGATCACTGAGAGTGCCTTTTGCTGGAGCGTCTGCTATGTCGTCAATTTAGTTAATATTTGTCTCTTTGTGGCGCAGTACACAGAATAAACTGATTAGAGTTATGTGGATAATGAACAAAAAATGAAAACTTCATGATATAATTGAGCATAATACTAATTATAACGTCTCAAAACCACGTCCTAATTAAAAAGCTATTTTTGTGAGTACCGAACACAGATAAACTATCTGTAAATATAGCCACACTTGAGATTGATGGGCTGAGTTTTCATAATGCCATTTCGCTGAAGAATCGTGATAAAAAATCGGGATGTGTTATTGAGAGTGAACAATTGACCGTCTCGGAAAAAATAATGATGCCAGATTTTTTTTTTCAGTGAGAGGCATCTGTAGTTATATTTTTTTTTACATTTCTCCACTCCAAATTCCCCTCCAGAAAATAGTTTATTATACAGTAATGCAAATGATTTGCATGATTGTGAATACGTTTTTAAACTTGTCTTTCATTGCTGATGCAAGGAACTTCACTCAGTTTTACATCTATTGGTCCAACAAGTGCTTCTACAAAGCCCAACAATGCTGTATAAAACCGAAATCGACAAGATACATAAAAAACCACTCATACTGACGTATACATTAAAATAATTTTTATTTTCATAGAATTCCCGTACATGTTTAGGAATGAAGGCTCAGTTAGTATCCTAAACCTGCACAAAAGAGAGAATAACCTCGTTTCTGAGTAGAGGACCTTATTGGATGTGAATTTCGGTAATCCAAGGAATAAGTTTGGGCCTCCCTTTCCACAATTTATAAGCCGGTGCACCAGAATATAAAACACACCCGAATTCTAATACGGGGCTAAACCACTGGTGTCTTAAAATTCTGCATGTATGTAGATTTCGTAAAACATAATTAGTCGTTCTCTCCGTATCCCTTATCGAATAATGCACAGCCTTCGTAAGACTCTCTGTGCCCGTACTCCTTTCATGGTCGCATGCCAAAGGAGGTGGTTATCATAAGATATTTCCTAATATTTTACCGAGTTCAACTGTGATATATTTCACAGGTTGCAAGTTGTTTTAGATAATAGTGACTGTGTTATATAAAGGTAAAATTGTAATTGCGTCCTTTGAAACATTAAGACCTAAATGAATAGCCTGCAACCGGTTATAAATTTCTCACTTATACTTTTAAGCGATTATATATTGTATATCGCTGCCTGAAGCAAAAAAAAAATGGTATATGATCTGCATATACATGTGGGTATACTTCATCATGACTGGGAGTAGTGCTTAGCAATATATTGTAAAAAAAAAGCGAGGTTACTGCTCCTCCCTCAAGATCTCCTCGTAACCTGGAATGTATATTTAAAGAATGACACTTTATTGAACAATAAAACTTCCTCATTGGTTAAGAACTCCCTAAATTGCCTTAATATATAATTAGAGGTTTCATAAAATTTTAAATGATCCGATAATATTTTATGTTATACTCTCTCGTAAGCTTTTTACTAAGATGATTATTGTTGCTTTTTCTCTCTCTTTTTTTTTTGCTCGTGCGGGTAGGGACTACAGTGTGCGGAGCACGTGGACCCGACAGCGTTGACAAGTTGACACGGGCGCGCTTGATCGCAGGTTTGACCATGACGTAGTCTGAGAGGCTGTTTGTCAGTGTCACAGCACTGCCGCTCCACGTCATTATTCCCCTGGCATGTTGCATGGTTACTTTCAATCGCTGAGTGCCTAACCTCTGAACCGAACTCGATCCGCACCAGCCTTGATCGCGAGCGAAAATGTTCATGCGACATCGATGTCATGGTGCGGTGTGAAAGCAAGCCTGACTGCGTAAGTAAGTTCGAGCCACAGCCGCTTCGAAGGCGCCACGCTGGAGGTGGCAGCGTGATTTCGACAAGAACTAAAAGGGAAAAAAACACATATCTTACCCTTCGTTTTTATACTCTAATTTCTAGCGTTCTCAAAGTTATCTAGTTTTACTTTACCGTAATGCAAGGAACAAGAGAGCATATGTAGCGCGCACAAAAATTGGTTATTCTACAACCGCAATGTCCTGTTCGTACGCAAGCATAATGCTTGGCGCTCAGTGAACACAAAACCCTGAAAGCAGCATGCTTCTCTAATATCCCTACTGATACGGCAGCGCAGAAAAAAACAAAGAAACAAAGAAGAAATACGCTTCTTTTGATGCACCAAGGGTGCGTCTATGATGGCCAGACATTTCGTATGTATTGCTGCGAGCTCTCTGGCGCAGTATGTCTAGAAAAACTGTCAATTCATTGCCATTCGTCACCGTCGAGATAACGCCGACACACCGCACTCGTATCTGCGCACTGAGGTGAAGCGACAGTCACAGGGTGTGTGCATCATTCTTTTAAATTATATTTTATTCCTTGCTGCGTCACTGCATACGACATGGCGAGACTTTTGAATTCTTTAGGGTCAATACACCACGTGGTGTCGTTCGCGCGAACTAAGCCGCTAATGTCCAGAGAAGCTGGATATGTTGTCATTTTATTTATGCTGACGACATTATGGGGTCTGACCAACCATTCGAGGCGCTGAAAGCAGCGCAGCAGCTCGGCTGCAAGGCCTTACGTGAGTGTTCGTTCTTTATGTAAGTATGTTTCTCTATGAAGAAGCAGTCTCGTTGTCTGCTGCCAAACAGCACCTTTCACACGTGGTCGTTGTTGTGAGTGTTGCTGCGTGGTCCGCACGTGTCAGTCAGTGGGTCGTAAGTGTTGCAGTGTGTTACCGGCGCCCCCTCCATATGCGGGGACGACGTCGTTTACGTGGTGAATTTTCGCTTCAACTTCATTGCCACCAGATCAAGCGACGAATAAAGTGTCGAAGACAGTGTGAACCGAGATCACAATGACTTCTTCGTTGTGGTAGACATTGCAGACAGATTTGCGCAATGGCCTCACAGCGGTGGTCTGGTGGATAAGGTACTCGGCTGCTGACCCGCGGGTCGCGGGATCGAATCGCGCCTGCGGTGGCTGCATTTACGATGGAGGCGGAAATGCTGTAGGCTTGTGTGCTTAGATTTAGGTACAGGTTAAAGAACCCCACAGGTCAAAATTTCTGGAATCCTCCACTGCGAAGTCTCTCATAATCATATGGTGGTTTTGGGACGTTAAACCCCACGTATCAATCAATTTGCGCGATGATAAGTACCTTTATTTCAAGCGTGTCGGGTTGAAAAGCGAGCTTGGGATCTGTCGACGCTGCATTCGCGAGCAATTGTTATTAGTGCTGTGGAGTTGATAAAACCTGCAGATATTTGTTCGCTAGCATACGTGCATGTACGACTTACAGTGCTGAACATAATAAATCGGTTGCCATAGCAATGCTGCGCTTTGGGACCGTTGTTTTTTTATCGGTTATTGCGTGTGGCATATGTAAACATAAGCAGAAGCGAACGGCATATCAATTTGATGCTAGGGTTACTCACGATATACATCTTGGCCGAATCTTTGCTTGAACTTTGTTGATTGCATTCGGTTCCGGTAAAAAAAAATAGTTGATGTCACTCTACACCACGGCATTGCCTGCGAGGAGTTTCAATAAATATTCATTTGTAGTGGCAAACGGCATATGCTTTGCACATTGAAAGCACACTTTTTGACCTCCGAAATTGCTTGCTGCAAGTACGAGCGCTACATGGGTGACGCGTGGCATTGTTTCGACCCCTGGAAGTCTTTTAGTTCGAGGGGCAAGTTGAACAACGCAGAAAAAGTTCGATTGAGAGCGCAGCTCACAACGGAACACGATCGTCCCCCGGAATGCAAACCGCCGAGCACCTCGCCCAGCAATCGGTTCGTGACGTCACGGCTAGCAATCACGCCAGTGTTGCCCCGACTCTCAGGCCGCGAGTTCGTTTATAAAAACTATTCGATTATCAATCAGCGGCTCGTATAAAATCGCTCAAATTTCGCCAGCTTGTCTGTGAACGCACAACTATCAACCCACATAACACAGTAACTGGAAAATTCGGTGTTAAGACCCCTTTAAAAAGCTTTATGGAGCCCCTCCGCGGTGTTCTATAGTGGCTAAGGCACTCAGCTTTTGATCCACAGGCCACATGATCTAATCCCGGCTGCGTTGGCTGCATTTTTAATAGAGGCAAAAACTTTCTAGGCCCATGTGCTCGAATTCGGGGCCAAGTTAAAGAACCCCAGGTGGTCGAAATTTCCGAATCCCTCCATACGGCGTCTCTCATAAACATATTTTGGTTTTTGGGACGTTACATCACACATATTATTGTTATTAGGAAGCTTTATGGACTGACACCTGAAGCTTGATGGTTATTTTATCGAAATAGGAGCTTTAATCTCTCCCGGAAATTATTTGGCTGACGCTCACTTCAGAGGGAAGCGAAGTCATTAAATGGGATCAGCTGCTCCAGCTCGCTCTCTGCTACGATCTGACTGAGGTCGTCTCATTTTGTACACATGTGGGTCCAACCGCTTTCTTAATGCTTAATTTGATATTATCTGGATCACCACTTCCGTTCCTTGGCATGTGTAATATTGATGGCGGCCTTTTTAAGTGTGAATACACTGTTTAAGCGACCCCAAACCATCCACCGCCGTCAGCGGCGTCCGCAGTCTTCTCTCTATCTTTAAAAGAAAGAGGACTTGGCGGGCCGCAGCGCGACGCTCTACCGAATAAGCCACGGACGCGATGCTGATATCGGTGTCAGTAACGCGCCTTATACCCCCTCCCCCTTCGCTCGCTCCTCCGCTCTCCTCGCTCGCTGCAGCTGCGCGCACACCCCTCTCTCTCGCGCGCCCGCCTTCTCTCTCAGTCTCCCATCGAGAGCGGGTCGTGCGATGGATGTCCCGGAGGCAACGCTACTATCTGGATATAAGGCGCGTTACTGACACCGATATCAGCGTCCCCAACGGATTTTAACTTTACTCCCCCTCATAGCATCACCCCGTGCATTCGCCCTTAACCATGTTCACCCTCGGGGAAATGCTTGGGAGTTTTTTTTTTTATCATAAAATGATTTTAATGTCTTCAGATACATCTGTCAATGCCACGCGCAATGATAAAAGACTTAAGGTTTCTAATTTTAGCACTGCATGTGACTTAGTTATTACTCGAACATCTGGGTCCGCCTCGGTAGATCATTGGCTACGGTGCTCAGCTGCTGACACGAATGTCCTGGGTTCGATCCCGGCAGCAGTGGTCGCACTTTGATGGAGGCGAAATGGACGTGTACTGTGGGATGTCAGTGCACGTAAGGAACACCAGATGGTCAAAATTTCCGGAGCCCTCTACTACGGCGTCTCTCGAAATCACGTCGTGGTTTCGGAGCGTGAAACCCCACATCTTAATATTACTACTAGAACATCTTGAGAAGCCATAAGATGAATTTCTGAAAATCTACTGAACATCTCGTTCAACAGAAGTATTGAGGCTGTTTTTCATGGCTACGATAATGTTTTGTGTCCAATCCCTTACTCCCAAGCACCATGAAAAATGTAAAAAAATGAAACCCTTTTTCCTCACGTGAGATAATGCATGCTAAAAGAAAGCTTAATCGCAAGTGAAATGCATTCAGTGTCCATCCAAGCCCGGAAAACAAGAGAAATACCATGTTTTAAATAAAAACTTCGGGCCAAGTGTGAAGACTTCTGAAAACAATTTTTATTACTCAAAGATGAAATAACTCTAAAAGAAGCCCCACACATATATTGGAAGTATACGTGAATCCGTCGTAAATCCGTCGACCAGGCCAAGTGGAATGTCTCGCCATAAAAGAAGCAAGCATCAGGCAGATGCGTTTAATTCTTTCTTCTGGTTTGTTTTTACAATCTAAGAGGGTATTGTACCCAATATCAGCAATTCCTGGGAAAGCCTTCCTATTCAAGATGGCTCTCTAGACCCCTTGTTTCATATGAATACCAAAAAAATAGTATTTTTCGAGTAAATGCAGTTTTTTCAGTGATCATCAATAGCGACTTTTCGATAACTTTATGTAGTTGAGTGTTGAAGTCGAAAATTCGGTGAAAAATCAACAACTTGCGTCAATAATGGACTGAGAAAAACGCATTCAACCAAAAGCAGACTACCCTGGAAACAATGTATATATATATATATATATATATATATATATATATATATATATATATATATATATATATGAATAAAACGAAGACACAAGTAAAAGAACTGGAAAGTGTTTCTTTACGTTTCGGCCATGGGACCAGGGCCTTCGTCAGAATAACAGATGTAACAGTGGTGCAACAGCATATAAACGCATACGTTTCACTTGCAATAATCACGTGAGCGCAAACATCATAAAACCAAGTGCAACAATCAGACATGAAATCTATATTGGGGGTCTCCGTATCACATACTACTTACAAGCTATCAATTCACAAGTCACGACACGTGCACAAGGATTACACCTGGTACAAGCAATAACACCTACAGCGGTCATTGATTCAAGACGCTAAGTTTCCCCGTACTCTCATTTAAACCGCCTGTGATTGTATTGAACTTAAAGATCGAAAATGATTCGCAAACTTCCCTGCCATGATGCGTTCGGAAGCCAGACTCCAGAATCATTGGCTCTATTGTTGTCAAATGGGTGGCCCATTGCTTAGCATGCTTTGATATTGGAATATAGGAAGGGTGTTTCGGTGTCAACTACCTACTGCGTTCCACAGATCGAGCATTCCAGGAGGTGAACTACATTACGCGTGTCGCAGTTATAGCTACCATTTGATTTCACGCTGAAGTTAGATGCGGTGCTGTTTGCGATAAGTGAAGTGGTCTTATGGTGGCAGACTTTGCAACGAGGTTTGTTGCAAGGACGGCAGCCAGTAGGTTTATTTCGTGCGCTTTTTGACGACGTGAGTAGGTTACGCAGATTTTGGGCTCTTCTGTACGTCACACGCGGTGGTTCTGGGAAAAATGATTTAAGTCGGTCGCTTTGTAGGAGTATGTTATGGTGCTTTCTTAAAAGGGCATTTACGTGTTGCGCAGGCGCGGAAAATGTTAGAACAGTGTTAGTGTAGGAGAAGACAGGCTGTTTATTTTTGGTGCTTAAAATCGCTTTGCGGTCCTGGTTACTTGCCCTTTTGATGGCGTCATCTATAATCTTGGAAGGATATTTCTGTTTTGATAAAGCACTCCAAAGCTGTGAAAAATTGGAATTAAAATCAATTTCTTGGGAGGAGGAGGAAAGAACTTTATTCCAGTTTCTTTGGAGCATATTCTTTTAAAACGAATGGCCTGGCTATGCTCGGTATGCTGGTTTTAGAGTGCTTGACTTGGTTGCTATTGAAATGAAGGTACTGTTGAGTATCAGTTGGCTTTCTGTAAGATTTAGTGGCAAGCTGGCCGTCACACATTGTCACTGTTGCGTCAAGAAATTTGATAGCTTGTCCTGAGTAGGTATGAGAGAATGAAATGGACGGATGAGCGCTGTTGAAATCGTGAATGAACGGTAAGAGATGAGGTTCACCGTGCTGCCAAATCATGAATATATCGTCAATTTACCTTTTGTAGTACAATGATTTAAGTCAACGGCTTGCCAGAAATTCGTTTTGAAGTATGCCCATGAAAATATTGGCATGATTAGGGCCTATGGGTGTGCCCATCGAGGTGCCATTAACTTGAAGGTAATGAGTGCCGTCAAACTCAAAGTTGTTAGATTCCAAGACGAATTTTGAAAGGGTCATCATAGTCCAGCTGTCAATTATTTTGTTACAGGCAGACTCGTATGAGTGAAGTACTGCTCGTATTCTATCTGCATGAGGAATCTTCGTATATAGGGACGCTACGTCAAGGGTAACCAGGAGTGAATCAGGTGGGACAGAAAGGTCGACGATGTCGGACAAGAAGTGGTTAGCGTCTTTGATGTACGATGGAAAATAAGACGTAGTTCGGTTAATTACTGTATCTACAAATTGCGAGATCAGTTTCGTAACTGTACCAATGTCGGAAACTAAGGGTCGACCAGGGTGCCCTGACTTATGTATTTTTGGCAGGAGGTAAAAGCGACCTGCGACTTGACTTAGTGGAACGAGGGTATGCAGAGCCGAATCGGGAATTTTTAGGTTTTCAGTGGGGCTAGTTAGCGTGCGTCTAAGAACAGATTTGAGCTGCTCAGTGGGGTCTTCGTCTAGCCGCCTGTAAAAAGTGCTGTTGGAAAGCTGTCTGGGAGCTTCGCTGTCATAATCGTGTTTGTTTAGTAGTACCACAGCTCCACTTTTATCAGCTGGTTTAATCATGATGTTACCACGATCTTTCAGTTGCTGCATTGCTGCGGTTTCGTTGATCGAAAGGTTTCTTTTAAACGGAACCTGTTTGCGGTAAATATCTAGCACACAGCGTTGAACGGCAGCAATATAGAGGTCTAGGCACTTATCTCGTTGGGTAGGTGGGGTCCAATGTTTCTAAGATGGCAGAATAGAGGTAGGGGCATTAGCAGGGCTTCTGTCAAGGAAGTATTCTCGTCTTAAGTTTCTGGCAAAAGTGTCTAAATCCTTCATGAGCTTGAATTCACTAAAACCTCCCGTCACTAGGCAAAAATGAGTCGTCGTGACAATAGCGAAATTTCATCAACGGAAAGTTCATATGAAGACAGGTTGACTACGTTACTTGATGATAGGGGGTCACCTCGAGGTCTTGAGTTATTAGATTGCGAAGAAATTTCATCGGTATGCATCATCGGGGTGTATGAGGCGTATTAACTTTGTCCCTGACAGGCTTCTTTCTTTTAGCTGCATATATTTCATCTGATTTCATCTGATGGGCCACCCATTTGACAACAATAGAGCCATGATTCTAGAGTCTGGCTTCGAAACGCATCTTGACAGGGAAGTTCGCGAATCATTTTTTATCTTTAAGTTCAATACAATCGCAGGCGGTTTAAGTGAGAGTACGGGGAAACTTAGCGTCTTGTATCAGTGACCGCTGTAGATGTTATTGCTTGTACCAGCTGTAATTTATGTGCACGTGTCGTGACTTGTGAATTGATAGCTTGTAAGTAGGATGTGATACGGGGGGCCCCCCATATAGATTTCATGTCTGATTGTTGCACTTGCTTTTTATGATGTTTGCGCTCACGTGATTATTTCAAGCGAAACGTATGCGCTTATATGCTGTTGCACCACTGTTACATCTGTTATTCTGATGAAGGCTGGTCCCACGGCCGAAACGTAAAGAAACTTTTCTGTTTGTCGGCGTCCAAGAATTCATTCCCAGCAATTTTATATATATATATATATATATATATATATATATATATATATATATATATATATATATATATATATATATATATATTGTAATGGATAAATGAATCTGAATAACGGACGCTCTGCTGGCAATGAAGAAGACGATGATGATCGGTGGCTGCAGTAGTAACTCGCGCACGCCGCTCGCCATTAGCCAGACCTGCCTGATAAAGCACATTTTGCCAAGCTGCGTCTGAACCTTTCTCGACGTACAACACCTCTATTTTAAGTGGTGGAGGAGCCGGGGTTCCCATTAACCTGGAACTTCGCGATCGGACGCAACCCTCACCGTTCACCATGACTGCTCCTGGCCCTTCTCAAGCTGCCTTACCAACGACAGTCTACTGTACTGGCGTGCCTCGGCAACGCGACCCACTAATTTTTCGCGGCAACGACGAACAAGACGTCGAGGACTGGCTCGTCGAGTACGAAATCGTAAGCGCTTCGAACAAGTGGAACGCCTGCGACCAGCTCACAAACGTGCGCTTTTACCTCGCTGATGTGGCCAGCCTCTGGTTCAAGAACCACGAAGGCGAAATCACCAACTGGTCCGCCTTCAAGACCACCATCGCCGCGGTATTCGGTCGTCCAGCCGTGCACTGGCTTCGCGCGGAACAGCGTCTCCGTAGTCGAGTCCAGCGCAGGGACGAGACCTTTACAAGTTACATTGAAGATGTCTTGTCTCTTTGCAAGCGCGTCGATGAATCTGTAACCGTACGCGACAAAATCAAGCACATCATCAAAGGAGTTGACGACGATACCTTCCAGATGCTCGTCGCTAGAAATCCACAGACCGTCACCGATGTTGTCCAGCTCTGTCAGGAGTACGACGAGTTGCGTAAGCAGCGTGTCTCGACGCGCAGGGCCGCTGAAGATACGGCTGAAGTTTCCGCCCTCGTGCACGACGTCGCTGCTGATCACACCGTCTTACTGCCCCACATCAAACAATTCATTCGGGAAGAAGTTGCGCATCAGCTTTCTCTTGTGGCCGAAGCATCCGTGCCAGTGACCTCATTAGACCCACGTCTACGCCAGGCCATTGAGACACAGGTCACGCAGGCACTGCCTCCATCGCCATCTTTCCCTACGCCACTGACCTACGCTGCCGTCGTTGCTAGACCCCCAGCCCCACGTGTCTCTGACGCATACCGGGGTACCGGGTCCTCCTACCCTACGACGCTGCCTACATACACGGCACCCCATCCCGTTTCACCCCCGCTCAGCTGGATACCCAGTAAGAAGCGACTACCCTAGCTTGGGAATAGAATCCTCACTGAGGCATTCTGTGAGTCAGTAAGGGCAAAGGCATTTGATTCAGATGTTACAGCTAAGGCAAAAACTGTCTCTTCTGCTTGAGTCTGGCTTGACAATGAGGTAAATTATCTGCAATTTTAATTTACTCTAAGCCATCATAGTCGATGAATCAAATACCGTATCCACGGAATATCGTTTCGAAATTGAGGACGACGGATTACCGATTGGCTTACTGTACTTGCGTACGACCGTATTCGAGCACGTGATAAGGCACTGCCGAAAAAAAAAAGCTTGATCGTTTTGTTTCAACATGTGATCATATTGCGTTTGACAACCCAGAAATTTCGCGTGTTATGGACAACGCTTCCTACCGACTCCGCCTAAAGTAGTATTACCAAGACCAGTATGTTGCAAACAAACAGATCATTCCGTCTCTGTGTTCGCTCTGGTAGCTTACCTCCTCATGCCGGGGCGCTCTTGTAACAGTTCAGAGTTGACTCTGCGCTCCTCTAGGTAGCGTTTAATAATAATAATAATAATAATAATGATAATAATAATAATAATAATAATAATAATAATAATAATAATAATAATAATAATAATAATAATAATAATAATAATAATAACAATAATAATAATAATAATAATAATAATAATAATAATAATAATAATAATAATAATAATAATAATAATAATAATAATAATAACTTCGCCCTACGCGTTCTTAATAATTAGATAAAAAATAAATGAATAATAAATAAATGAAGTCGTTTTTGTGGAAGCGGGCAGCCAAAAGCAAAAACACCACACGAACGAAAAGCTTTGACAGTTTTGCCCGCACTCTGAAAAGGATTTCACAAGTAATGGCATCGTTAGCACAAAAAGGAAGCTTTCTTCCCACACGGGACAAAATATGCGCACGGCCTGACAAAAAAAAAAGGCCCTTTTTCGGATGAACTGCTGAAGTGTACGCACCGTGAGCAAACTTTCGATGTTGAATTCTTTTTCCCAAATGAAAAACAGGGGAATGCGTTAATCGATTAAATGTTTTGCTTGGTACGTGCGTGGGGGGGGGGGGGGGGGTTGTCGTAAGGATGAATATCTGCGTGTCTGCGTGCATGCAGGTGCGTGCCTCACAGACACGAACAGTTCATCCCTTCGCCCCAAGTGAGGCACATGGGCGCGGTCATTTACTCCTCTAGAGGAACAACCTCAGATACTCCTCTTCCTATTTTACCTAAATAGCGTGCTGCCCGCAAAAAAGTGCGCGCTTTGCGTACATACACGCAACACAAGTTGATCATCCAACCACTCTATGTATCAATCAGACAGAAGCTGCAATAAGACTGTTACCGGGATGAGATAGCCTCGTGATGTCCTTACAGATATTTATTCCCTCTTCCCGATAGAGAAAATAAATGTGCTGGGAAAAGATTACCCATGGGCTAGGAATCACTATTATTTTCTACCTTACTTCAATTGGTGCGAGTTATTGTTGCTGAACTTAATAACATTTCTTTTCGGCAGACATCGGGCAATTTTTGGAACGATTTCTTTTCAGAACAGAACTCAAACCTCACGGTGCACAAAACTGGGTCCACTTTCTTCCTTTGAGCTCTTTTTATATACCAGCTTTCTAATCCCTTAGATTCTTGCACCGTTATCTTACTATTTTCTTTAGTTTAACGATCCGAAGAAACTCAACGGAGAGGAAAACTTACCGGATAACTTAGTTTGGCATTTTTTTTTTTATCAGAAAGAACACTTCTCTCCGCTGCAGTTTTGAAGTACAAGCACGGAAGAAGTCCCAAATCCGACCAAGCCATCTTGAAGACTTAACGTGCTCTAATCTTATTAAATGCGATAGTCTTTATTGAAAATGTGATTTAGGTAGTAGAATGGCAAATAACATGCAGGAACGTAGAAAGGTTGCCTGAAGGACATACGGAAAAGGCATCGCTACAGAAGACCTGCCCAGCCTTGGCTGTGTATCTTGCCCGTTACACACCCGTTGTGTTACTTCCAATACGTTAGCCCTAGCTACCCTGCGAAATATTCAAAAACAAAACGCTAGAACAAACTGCCACGGATAAAACTCTTGCTGTGAGCCAACAATATGCACTTAGGGTACTGGACGCGCCCAAGTGCATATCTTGCAACACCAGCGTTCAGCGATAGTTGACAGCTTTTACGCACAATAGACTGGGAGTGTTGTGGTGTCTGCGCATATATTTACGTCTTTAGGGGAACGTAGCACTTACACGCAAAGGCATCGTGGTGCGCATTGCAAATAAGTAGTAGTTCTTAAGTGGATAAAAGAATCCCTTGTGAAGCTCTCCCGCTGGCTGCAGCTAGAAAGTCGAATAAACAGCTAAAATTCGCTGATTTTTCATCTGCTCTACTCTTAATATGCGAAAAACTTGAGGACAACGGATGTATCTCAAAATCCATTTTGGGCGTCAGAGCTCACCTGTCCACGCAAGACGCTTTACTGCAGATCAAGGAAAAATTCATAGACGAGCTTGCCACGCACACTCAGAGAGCAATCCTCGCACTATACGTGAAAGAGGCTTTTAGCAGCGTTTCGCACGAAGCCCTACTGCAGCGCTTTATCGTCTATGACTCAGGAGAAAAGGTATATATTTACGTACGGTCTTTTCTGAAAGAAAGCACAGCCACAGTGGGAATAGGTGTCTTGCGTTCTGAGAAGTTTTAAATACCGTCGAAGCGTACGCCATAAAGCTCCATTATTTTTTCAATCTTTTTCAATGTGGCAATGAGCTCGTTACCAAAGGAACCCAAAAAATATAAGGGATTGTCCACGCATCATATGCTAATGACCTCCCCAAATGGGCTACGGGATGATTCACAGGCGAACAGCAAGATGCTCTGCAAGAAGGGGTCGAAAGAACAGAAAGATATCTGAGTGCATGTAGACTGACGTGCGCACCAGAAACGTATGAAATCCTAATGCTATGAAAGAGCACAAGACGCTCACAACCGCAAAAAATACCAGACCCGGAAGTGAATGTGGGAGGCATCATAATTCCCCAGGTTTCAACACTGCGCATTCTCGGACTACTTACTGGAAAGGATGAGGCCGGGGGAGTAGAGTTGAAAAGAATTCAGGAAACCGTGCAACAAGTCAGTCACCTGAGTAAAAGGATCACAAGCCAAAGTCACGTACCAAAAGCAGACTGCACGAAAATTATCTAGGCGTTGATCACAAGCATTATCACGCACGGGACCTGGTATGTAGATAAGAAGAACTGCAAATGGAATTCAATTTAGTCCAGTATGCTTTTGGTACATTACTTTGGCTTGTCACCCTTTTAATCAGGTGACTGACTTGTTGCACAGTTTCCTGAAATTTTTTCAACTCCGCTCCCCCGGTCTCATCCTTTCCAATAAGTAGTCCAAGAATGCGCAGTGTTTGATCCAGGCGTTCATCATAAGTATTATCACGCACGGGACCTGGTATGTAGATAAGAAGTACTGCAAATAGAAATAGTCACAATCATTGTCTGCGAGTGAGTTCTCATTTTCCGAAGTTTAGCGGGTTCTCTCGATGTATTTTGGTGGCCATTTTTAGAGCACGTCTGAAGGAGTTCATCAGGCTATTGAAACGTGTACAGGCGCAGAAACCTTCGTAAATACGGATACATAATTCAGATGGCAGACACCAGGTGCAACGTGTGGATGGTGCAGGGATCCACCCTGCAGGAAAGATCCACAATAATTGCCACCACCACATTATGAGCGTGGGATGGGGAGTGGACAAACGTGGTATGGGGATCAAGACACGAGTGTACTGCTGACGAAAAAGATTTCGTGTTATGCGAACGGCCTGTGAGTCAAGGAAAAGGGTAAGAAAAATATCAGTTGCATGCGAATATATATAAAAATGGTGACCCAATGTTTAACCCTCTTGGTCTCGTGCCACTAATTTTAAGCAGGATGGCTGTACCGCGAGGGACTTGAAACTTCATTCCGCCGAGCACTTGGCCGGAAGTGCGCTGGAATATATTTTGCAGGTAAGTACCCCGTAAAATATGTGCCATGTTACTATCGACACATCTATATTTTAAGCAAATAGATGTGGAACGTGTGCCTACCGTAGTCGAGGTGAGTGATCACCGGAGTGGTTTTGTGGTTAAGCATGTCTGAGGACCTTCGAAAATCAAAATGAGGGTGCCTTTTGAGATAACCCTCACACAAAGAAGCCCTTGGTCGGGGTACTGCCCAATCCAATAAAGACGTACGCCCACCTCCAGTACAGGAGGTACCGGGAATAAAATGCGGTCCCCCCTTCTAAGAGGCGGAGCTTCCACCTTCACGTAACCGCTGCAGACTGATTAGCTGAGGGCACGCTTCAAGAGGCCAAGAGCCAACTGAAAAGGTGGCTTTTTCACACTTGCAGCCTATTTGAGGAGAAGCTTACTTTATAGTTTATCTTAATAGTACGTGCGTTTAGTCTATAAAAGAGTAAATTACTTCTCACAACTTGCCTGGAACCTTGCCTATGCTGAAATCAATGCTGCCATAATTAAAGAGAGGCCCAGTGCAGTGTCAATATTGTGTATCGCACTTGTACCCTACAACTTTTAAACGTATGCTTGCGTATGCAGCATGTAAATCGGAGACCTCCCAGCTATCGATAAGAAGATGCGCAGCTCTGCAACTCTATGAAGCCTGAATGGTGGAGGAAATCCAAGCTGACACGAAGGTTACGAGACTTTGGCGCTATGTGTGCGTTTCAACAACAACAACAACAACAACAACAACAAAAACTTGCGTCGTTGTTAAGACAGGTTTTACACGTAAGACACGTATCATCAGAAAGTTGAATTGACCAATGAAGAGGAGATACGCTCCAGAACATTTTGGCAATTGATCCAGAAATAACTCGAACAAACGCCCCCCCCCCCCCAAAAAAAAATAAAATATTCAAACATTTGCATACTGCATGCTTGTTATTCTGGCTTTGTTCCACTCTATCCTTCCCATATATACCGGCGGCCTTTGACGAATTTATCACTCACCATATTTTACACGTGGGGTGAAACAGTCAGCCCTAAACTTTTGGTAAGGGCCAACAAATACGTCTCGTAAAAGGGGCAAGCCGGAAGACTAAAATAGATGCACTGAAAGTGCCGTAAGTGCGGGCGTCTTAATTTATGACACTCTCCAGGGTCCCTAATGATCGCTGCTCCTCTTCAACTCTCAAGTCTCCTTGACAGCATGTGTGCCGTGTCACCCTCGCAGTGAATTAAAAGATAGAAAATAGTCCAGCGAACAGCGTGGCAGGCGTTTTCTACGAGCCACCACGTGAGCCTTGCTGCCGGTCGACGTTTGCAAGGCACTGACCTTGCGTTGTACGTTTTTCATCATAAATTCCAATCTTCTGGTTTGCGTCATCATTTTCTAACCTGGAACTAAGAGTCTTTCTCAAGACTTTTTTGTATTGTTCTTAACTGAACACACCTCGTTAATTCTACAGAATCAGCGCACCACCATAAATTAGGAATATGCACGATTGACCCACGTAGTGTCTTTGGTTCTTAATGGGACCTGTGGTGAAGCTCTACAACCATGGCTGGCACTACAAAATTACAACGGGCACACTGAGGCTGCTTATTTGTTTATACGTAACTGGTCACTGAAAAACTTGCCATGACTCAAACGATTGATTAGAGCTCTTGAACTTCATAAAAAGATAACTCACTGGCATGAACAGAGGTTCTTTAAAATGTTTGCATATCCCTAAATGCTACTACTTCAAATATAATTTTTTTTCTGATTACAAAAAGATACATATAAGCGAGCTGGTGTTATGAAATTTTAGTATAGTTGTTCTTTGTTTTGGGGACACATGTCATGGCGATGAACTGCATACGTTGGAGTATCGCAGAGTTTGGTTAGTGTCGTCGCAGTAGCACGATGTGAAGTTCAGTGCATAATTCTTTCTTAACTAACTGAACATTCTGATGGTGCCTGTTAAATAAGACTGATTCTGATGTTGCCCGTTAAAAAAAAAGTGTCGCAGCGATTTTTTTGCTATAGCTGTGAACGAAGGCCCTGTCATTGATGATTTGTCTGTATCGCATTTTTTTCTTCCACTGCACAGTCCGGCGTTTTATTAAAACGCATAACGAGCCTTTATCCCATAATGCTAAGAAATCGCAATCAGTCCTGATGATTAGCAGGTCAAGGAAGTCCCTCGCTTTTTAATAATATTTATATAAACAATACTACACGAAGGCGGAAGGCTTAGTTAATTATCATAGCCTGGATGTATCGTAATGAAAAAAGTGCTATTACTATTGAGTCTTTCTGAGGTGAACAAGGTAGTGGCTACAATGGGGGTTCAAATCTCGTTTGCAAATCAGTTCCTGCCAACAGAACAATTAGCCATTATTTCTTCATTTCTCAGTTTTTGTTATTCAAAGAGAGTCACAGGTGAGGAATGGCTTACTATAGTAGCTGTAGCGACAACGACCGCATCAACTAAATTGATAATGAAAGTGATATGACCAACAACCGCGGCAACAAATAATACGGAGCTATTGATGCAGGATCAGGTGAGGCATACGTGTGAAATCACTGGTGTCAGACCCTTTCAGCATTTCGCTCTTTTAGTTTCTTCGTTTAGCCATAGTACGCTAGGGACTTGCCTCCTGTTCTACACCGCCCGCTGCACACGTTTTGCGTCAACATGCCTCCAGGCGAGAGTGGGTGACTTGATCTTCGACGCTGCTATCGGAATGCGCACCTATACATGTACCTGGTGCTTCGACCGACTCCTCGCTACCTCCATTCCCTACGTCGTTTTGCTCCACTCGCTTACTCCAAGCTTCTTTACGAAACCATTTATTTGTTTTTCCTCTCCGCCTTCCCCGATCCACGTTCATCCAATCAGTGTGGCATTGAGGCTTTCTCGATCCTCGAAACAGGAGTGCCTTCATTAACTCGCAATGCTCGCGGAGGATTCCCGCAGCTGGTGTTCCGAATTCTCCGCACGAGTGGCCCGTACCATTTTACTTTTTGTTTTTGCCCAGCGCGCCTTGCTTTTCATTCCCGATGTCACGTCGCCCGGCGTTAAATTACGGCTCTGTTAGCTTCTTTTCACCTTTCATTCTGGCATCTCACGCCGTCGTTTTGCCGAGGTTTAAAAGCCTTCCTCCAAATGGCTTTTCGCAGTCAAACACGATTCGTCTTCCTGTCCCCTCAATAGGAAGCAGAAAGAAGAAAGCCGGGATGGAGGAAGCACATAAAATGAAAGAGAGAATCAATGGTGAAATAATACTCATCTGCTACGTATCGGAGCCACTGCCAATGAGACGGGCTCACCGGAAAAGTGCGTCAGAAGATCTTAACCGGGAAATACGAAAGTGAGTAGCACTAATGAGGGGAAGAAGGTACAGAAAAATGTGCCGACTTTTTGCCGTTCATATAGCACTCGAGTTTTGTCTTTACCATTCGCAAACCTAAACCCACCCACATTCTCGCCCTCCCGACTCTTTTTTTTTCTTTTTTGCGTCCTAGAAGCCATGCCTCCGACTGTCGTCCGGGAGAAGGGACAATAAAGGATCCGGAACTTCAGCACCGGTTCTCGCAATTATCGTGCGTGTGTTTGACCACGGCTCGTCTAATAAGCAGGCTTCGCTAATTGAAGTAGCGCTTGGTTACAGTGCACCAACGTTTGTTAGCGACAGGCCCGAGGATGTTGGCGACTCGAAGCGAGCACGCTGCGTGCGCAAGCGTCTTCTCCTACAGAGAACGCCGGCTGTCCAGGAGGAAACCTGAGGCGCATGCTCGGACGCCCACGCCTGGCTGGTGTGGATGCGTGCGCCGTAAGAAAAGTGAGCAGACAAAAAGAAGGTCTGCTTGAAACAAGGGAGAAAATGGCGCGGAGGAGGAAGAAACATTTTGCGAGATTTGCAACCGTAGCTCGGCCTGTCTTTGGTTTGCTATGCGGTGCGCGATACTCGTTGCGCCGCCGTCGGTGGCAGCTGGGATCGCGGCTGGCGAAAAGCCCTGCGCTGCGTCGACGCGCCTCAGGCGGCCGTTATAATTACGCGGGAGAACAGACGCGAGATGCGGTCCATGAGATAGGCGCCGACGGGCATGTGGCCCTCTCACTGAGAGCCTCGAGTAACGCAGAGGGCTCGGAGGATGCGGAGGGTGCGAGCACCGACAGCCACGGGCCTCGGCCTATAACGTTGTTGCCATGGCACCTAGCAGCACTCTTTCAGGCTGAAAAGAGCCGTCATCACTGGCTGTCGCCACGAAAACCTTCGCGTCAGCTCGATGGTATCGTCGCTATCACAGAAACTGTTACGAGTCTCGTGTTTTCATTGAGTGCAAATTGAAGTAGAATATTTCTTTCTGCCCCCTGTATTACACGTAATTAATTTTAAAAAAGGCAATATGTTACGTTTTTTGTTTCAAATGAAAACCATTTCTTGGCGGGCTGCAGGCGCTTTGATTGTTTCTATGTAGATGTCTATTTATATTGCCGCCTACGTCCGGAGGCTTTTATGAACCTCCTTAACTTGTGGTAGACAAAAATTAGTAAGGGAGGGTAAAAGTTTTTACAAATACGACTGCCTAGTCATGACGTGAGTAACATGAAGCTTCCGTCCCGGACGTCGTCAAACGCTTTCCTCCAGACAGGCGTGGCACATACCTGTAAACCTCAGGCCGCGATATGCGGGTATGCGCCGCAGGTGATGATAGTTTTATATCTGCCGAGGAACGGCAAGAACATACTTCGGGGATTTAAATGCGAGAGCACCAGGAAAAAAGTCACAGCTTTGGCGCAAAGGCAAAGCAGTGAACGCGATAGCAACAAATTTGAAGGTCACACGAAGAATGGCAAGCAAATCGAAACGTGCCCCGCGTTTCTCACGCACAAATGACGCACGAAACGTACTCACAGGTACAGATGAACGCGAATAAGTGTCTCAGTTGTTACTTCGTTGCGTCTGAAAAGCGAGCCCTTTTCGCAAACGGAGGCTGTGCAACAATTGCAATGACCTTTGTGCGCCTCCTAACAAATATAGAATCGTTCCAGTGCAAGCCCAACGCCAGCCAAGACGTATGATCCTCTCCTCCTCCACACCGGGAGATAAGGGCGCGCGAGAGATCGTCCACTCCCCTCCTCTCCGTGGGTCAAAGTATGCATAAGAAATGAGACCCACTGTGTACTCATTGCGTCACCTTGCTGATAATGCTGAAAACACGATAGCCCCCCCCCCCCCCCCCCGAGATGCCTGCCAACAGTGGTAAGTGCTAGATATAAATAGCTTGCCGTTTGAACGTTGAAGCATGCACCCTTCGGTGGCTGAGTGGTTAACGCCTCGAATTCATGACGCGGAGGTCCCCATGTTCAATTCCATGCGCCGGAGTCTCTTTTCTGGATTTGTCCTTCCTAGCGTATATATATATATATATATATATATATATATATATATATATATATATATATATATATATATATATATATATATATATATATATACAGACACGTATACATATACATGTCGACACCGACGCTGGCAGTGCAATGCAGCCCAGAGTGTCCATATAATTGCTATCACAATAAAACAGGTATCGGCAGCTTTGACCTAGCGAATGCATGGAATATATATCAGGGTCCGAGCAGGAGTCAAATCCATACATTTTTGCATGGCAATCGAATATTCTACCACCGAGACACATCAGGTATCGAAACTAAAACAAGTGGCCCCGTAGCTGCATGTTATCTGCAAATGTCGGCGAAAGACGATAGCCCGGCGTGTGGAGAGAGTGAACAAAACATTTATTTATTGTTCTGCGCAAGAAAATTCGAGCATGCAGCGGGGGCAAACGAGCACATCAAGTCACCTCACACGTTAGACTTCAGCGCCATCTGGCAGTTGTTTTTGGAAAACAAAGCGCGTGGCCCTGAGACGGGCGTGCGCGCCCGTCTCAGAGGTGATAAGGTATAGAACGCAAGGCGACGGGCAGTGGCCACCACCGTGTCGCCTTAGCAAAGTGTTCAAAACACTCACCTTTCCGTGCAAGCATTGCATGGTCAGCGAGGCGTGATAAGCGCTACGATAGTTAGAATTACTTATGTATGCATTTTGTAGTAAAAAACGAACATGCAGAATGTATACGCGTTGTTATGGCGCCTCAGATATGCGAAATAATTGCTTGTTAATTGGCAATCGCACACGTGTGAATGCTGATCCTTGAGCAACATTGGTGGGTGCTGCGGATGGGGTCGGCTGTTCGAGGTATTGGCTGGTGTTTTTTAGAGTACCCGCTTCGCGGTAACGGTGAACAAACAGACAAATGTACAGACAGACAGAACAAAGTTTTTGCGTCGAAGGTCCCCAAGAAAGACTATTGTCTTTAAAAATACCCTATACAAGCGTCATGTTGGTGGAATGGTTCCAATGCTGGTTATCTAGTTTTATAAACATTACATGTGTACTGATACAGGCTTACGTCGGGTTAACGTCAATTGTAGGTAAGCGTCATCCAATAAAGTCGGCCTACGTAGCATTATCAAGGGTTACCAATCTCGCAAGCACAAGCGCTGCATAGCAGCTTAAGGCTTCTGTTGTTGGTAATACCCATGTTGTGGTTGGTATTGTTGCGCAGCTGTGAGCAGCTAATATAAAACATGGAGACTTCTCAATATACGTTTGTGCGTCCAACATTTTCACATATCCTTAGCGTCATTTTGTTACGTTTCACTCAATTTAAACGTCACCTTTACTCCGCATGCTTCGCATAACATCAATTCCCGGGGTACGTAGGATTCTTTGTTTAGCAAGAAAGGGTAATTTTACTTTTTATGTGATTGATAAATTGAAACAAATGGCTTGTCAAAGTCAAATGTTTTCCATTGAGAAAAATTAGACGCAATAATAAACTTGTTTATATATATATATATATATATATATATATATATATATATATATATATACTTCTAAATTCACAGATAAACCCTAAAAAGTGGATGAGGGGAGGGCCGCTGTGATAGCTCAGTGGTTAGAGCATCGAACGCGTAATTCGAAGGTCGTAGGTTCGATTCCTGCTCACAGTTGGTAATTTTTTCATCCACTTTTCTTTCTTCTTTCTTCTTATTTACATTCCATTGGTTCTAATAACTTCCCCTGTACATTCCTTGGCATTACTGTCTGTTATATCTCATTATTATTGTGTTAAAACACGGAAAAACGAGCCCTTAGGTATACACTTCTTTCCCTTATTTCATTCGTTCATTGAACGAGGGTCTCGTACTGGCAGACTTGGTGTGTTTAGGTTGTATAAGAGGGACAATTAATCAGCTGCCCGCTCATAATAAGTTCACGTGCTACGTGACGCCAAACATGCGCATAAGAGTGTTTTCACACTCGTTGTTTGGCTTATAGATGGCGCTGACTGTCGCTCCTACTTCTAAATTCACAGATAAACCCAAAAAAGTGGATGAGGGGAGGGCCGCTGTGATAGCTCAGTGGTTAGAGCATCGAACGCGTAATTCGAAGGTCGTAGGTTCGATTCCTGCTCACAGTTGGTAATTTTTTCATCCACTTTTCTTTCTTCTTTCTTCTTATTTACATTCCATTGGTTCTAATAACTTCCCCTGTACATTCCTTGGCATTGCTGTCTGTTATATCTCATTAATATTGTGTTAAAACACGGAAAAACGAGCCCTTAGGTATACACTTCTTTCCCTTATATATATATATATATATATATATATATATATATATATATATATATATATAGGTTATATTACGCATCAAGATAGATTAAGCTCCGTACAATAATCTTATGTCAGTTCACGGTGAAGCTTTTTAAGATAACGCTGCATCCCCTTTGCAGCAGGCAGCGAACACTTGCAGAACATCCATCTATGTCCTGTCCACAGTGAATGGCCATGATGGTAAAAAAAACGATACAAGGGGACCTGAGAAGTTGACAAAAACGATCGTGCTAATAAAGTGTTTATATGTAACTATGCAACTTCTTTCTGCTCAAGCTTACAACGAACATTCTTGTTCTGTGAACAGTTGTGCACGCTTCAGCCGCGCTTCATCGAGATACAGTTATCCTATTGTGGAGAGTGTAGTGAACTAGCATATGATCTAGTGGCGCGACCGGCAGGCAGCGGCTGCTGTATCGGTGGTCCAAAACGACACGGACGGCCGCAAGGATTTCTTGCGGTGCCACTACGCCTTTTCATGTCCTGTCGTCATTGCGAAAGGTGAGCGCGCGCCGGCGGCGTCTTCTCATGATAGCGCGGGCAGCGAGGGAGTCAATCAGTGCTTGTACGTGAGTATGTGTGTGAGTTTCGCGCATTGGGTCATCGCCCCCTGAAGAGACTTCATCAAGGCATGGAAGCTCTACCGCATACGCCAACGGGCTGACGACGCTGCTTGCGTTGTGCGCTGGTGGCACACAACGCAACCGACGCCGGCAGTTGGCGGCGCGTTCGTATCGGCATCGCAATTACTGCGGCATTACTGTGCTTCGACGAGAAACAACAAATGTTGCATCGTTCCCTTTGCACCGTCGGTTTCTTTGGAGTTGTGATGTGTGCTGCTTGTGGTTGTGCTCGTGTTCGTCGGTGAGTGGCCAGATTACGAGCAGCTGTGGTGCCAAGCAAGTGTTGTGTCCACATTTCTGTGAGAACCGTGAATCTGGGCCACGATTGCATGTGTTTGTATCTCCGACTGACCAAGACGCGCGGAAGGCATAGATACGGGCTATCCTAAGGGATAGTGTTAGCCCAACAAAACATGAAACAGTGAATATGCTGCTTTTCTTTCGTTTCGTGTATTGTGTTGCATTTAGTACCGTGTTATTCCATGTCACTTTTATCCCATGTGCGCGTTTCTAAGTACGCGTGAAGGCCAATACCATAAACGGGAAGCATTATTGCTGTCGCTATCTTGTCATTCGTAGATATTCGAAATAGTTGTTAGTCCGAGTGATATAGACGAGAGGGTCAGTGACAGCCAGAAGGAAATTTTAGCGCATATGAGACTCGCTTTATATTCCTCCGGTCCGTATGCGTGCTCCTCCGCAAGTGTTCTTGCGCTACGCATACCGCGCCGTTGTGGGACGTGGGCAGCGTAAAGTGAAGCCGATGAGCGTCTCTTGCAGGCCGGGTCATTGCATTTCTAATTCAACCAAGCTACTGTACTGCACATGTGCTGGTGCGATCTGGTGCATTCTCATGCCAGTACCGGGATGGAGTCTGTACTTTGTGAGGTATCCCGCACCAACAGACATGTAGCTCACGGTCGAAGCGAAAAACGAGTTCTTATTGCTTTGCTCCGGGTTGCCCAATCGGCAACAGGGCGCTCCGAAGGCGTCGCTGTTCGCCGTTCCTAGGGATGACGATCTCCGCAAAAACTATGAGCGTGACCTCCGGAGGGCTGACAAGCCTCTGACTGAAGCTTGAGCGGTGTGCGAACATCATTTCGAGCCAAGATGCATCCTGCACGAATATGCGCAAGTGATAAACTGCAGCGAAGTGCGCATTCCCCGAGGAAAACCGTCACTGGTTCCTGATGCCGTGCCACCGGTTTTGCCAGGTTGTCCACGCAGTAACTAACCTGGTAATTTTACTTTTGCACGAACCAGAAAGCAAACGCGCGTTAGAAGTTACCACATTCGCAGCTCTGCAGGAGTCCATGACCACCCGAAAATGCAGCCGAAGCTGGTATGAAAAGTAGCAGCGGCACCACCTGGCGGCAACCGCGTGAAAGCTGATGTCGGAGCCCAGCTGGTCGCGCCACTACGTCATATTCTAGTTCACTATAGTGGAGAGTAACGCGGTCGTTATCCATGCTAAACAGTGCGAAAAACGAGGAGACAGAAAGAAACACACAGGAAAGAGTGCTTTTTGGTACGGCATCGATGAAGTCATACCAACAATGTCAAACCCGTGTACACTATTAACGTCGTCGAGCGTAGGGAGACGATGACGGATGACAAATGCAGAATTGCAATGACGTTGGCATGAGCACGACAGCACGGACTATAACAGAGGTGATGAGTGTATTCGATTAAAATAAATGCGGTGGGAAACTGCGTGTTCGAGTCATGGAAGGGAATGCTCAAGTGCTCTGGGGTAAGATTTTAACAGAGCGACGTTCACAAAATATTTTGATATACCTTCACTCCTGTCTCCGTGCAACATAAGAAGCAGCGAGAAATGATACCCACCCGAACGAGAAACGGAACATGCACTAGAAATGGTTTTGAGCCTTTTAGTGAGTTTTTGGCTGGTTGCGCAGCGTGCGTCCTAAAGGTACTGTTGAAAACTCCATGGATTCAAATGTGTCTTTTGTTCCCACCCTTTGTCAGAGGAGTGAAAAAAGTAGACCTACCGCAGTCTTTAGGAGATAATTTTGGTAGTTTTATTTGACTCATTTGGGGGGCTTTAACGCAGCACATCGGTAGTCTTTCTCATTCTTTGGAGAACATTTATAGAACCTTTTTAATATTATCTGGGGTTTTACTTTCTAAAATCACCATATGGTAATGAAGGACGCTGCAGTGGAGGGCTCCACAGATTTCGAGAAGCAGATGTTCTTTGACATGCCCCGACATCGTGCAGCACATGATCTCCTAAATAGTACTTCACCTTCACCAAAATGTGGCCGCCGCAGCCGAGATCCAAACCGGGACCTTCAAGTGAGCAGTCGAGCGCCATAGCCATTCATCCACTGTGGTGGACTTAAAGGCCAGTTTTATTCGCTGCCCTATATCCTATGCAAAAGAAGAAATGTATTTCGGGCGTTATATCAGTGCTTGACGGACAATTTTTCGTAGTATTTATTATTTGGACATATCTGAAAATGAATATCATTGTAATCACACACAAGCATGAAATCAATACCATACGAGAACGTACGACACAGGCATGGAACCCGCGATCACTTGCACCGAAAGGGAAAACCGTAACTAATACACTTCAGTGCCACCGCATGGTTGCTTGCTTTTTTTGGGTTTACAGTAAATGACGCCAGCTATTTCTAGCCAGAGTTTAAAAATTTGCTGACGCACTCTTTGATGACGCAATCAAATGGAGATTGCTGACTATTTTTTGACGGCAGAATATTTTTTAGTTCTTTCTAATTTTCTAATTAGGCACGTTTAATTAGGTAACTACAAAAGCAACAAAGCTGGGCCAAAAGTTATTATGATAAACTTCCAGACCAAATTGCAAAACGCCCGGTTAAACGGTCTCTAAATTTGTATATATTGAGCATCATTTTTTTAGTTACTACAGCCCTTCACGAAATAAAAAAAAAAAATCCCACGTGACATGCTCACTTCCTTGTGCTTATGGTGACCGAATGGTCTCCCTCGCCTCTGGTTCATAGAGGAGAGGAAAACTGGGTTAGGGAAAATAAGCTACGAATAATTGTTATCCACCTGCCGGGCATGAATTTCCCAATTTTTCATAGGCACGAGCACGTTGCTTTAGTCTATGTTTTCTTTTGTTATAGCTCTGCTAGCCCCCCCATGACCTTTGGTAACAGTACGTCTAATACATCAAGTGCTTATTATTAGGACCGTTCATGGAGAAATTACCGATAATGGCATTAAATTGCGAAGAAATTCACTACACTGCAACCGTAAAATCGCAGATTTCGGGTGTTTTGCTGGGCTGCAATCATTCTTGAAATGTTCATAAACAACTGAAAGGTTGAAATTTAGAGTTGGTGTTGCAGCTGTGCATGAGTATATACTTTGAACACGTAGTCGCGACTTTTTTTTTTTTTTTTGAGGCGGTGCTGTAACCGCGGAATTGCACGCATTTGATGATACGAAAGAGGCCCTCGCTCGTCGCTCGCTTTATTTCGCATTGTTGCCCCGCCGCGGTGGCCTAGTGGCGGAGGTACTCGGCTGCTGACCCGCAGGTCGCGGGTTCGAATCCCGGCTGCGGCGGTTGCATTTCCGATGGAGGCGCAAATGTTGTAGGCCCGTGTGCTCAGATTTGGGTACACGTTAAAGAACCCCAGGTGGTCTAAATTTCCGGAGCCCTCTACTACGGCGTCTCTCTTAATCATAAGGTGGTTTCGGGACGTTAAACCCCACAAATCAATCAACCAATATTTCGCATTGTTCCCTTTGTCGGCTCGTCTCTTACTTGGCCGAGTGCGCCACCTCACCGTGCGAAGAGGAAGGGCGGCGTGTGCACGTGCCTGCGTGCATAAAAACAGGCTCTTTTTGTGAATGACATGAGCAGATGCCAACGTTGACGTAACGGCGAACGCTGAGTGCTAGAACCCTGCCGAAAGGCCCAGAGAGGAGAAGGAACTGTTTCTTGCAATTTGTGGGGCGCCCGCGGCTCGCAGAACTGCCGAGTTGATCGTTGCTGATCGTGACAGCATTCAGAACTCGATGCGCACCTCATTACCTTCCTTGTAACCAGCTATGGCAACTGTTTTCCACAGCGCGCCGCAGTTTTCAAAGCGCTTGCCTGCTCCCGGAAAACATTTGATCGGCTGCTTGTGAAAATCGCGCTACTATCTAGTGAATGTGGTCAAAGTCGGTGAATTTCCCACCTCTCAGGAGCAGTCGAAATTGCGAGATTGAGCATGTATCACATTTACTGCTGCCGCCTAAGAGGTACGTAAATTTATATTCACTCTTGAATGTCCTGAAGTGTATTTAAGAGTTCCGCCGCGATGGTCTAGTGGCTAAGGTACTCAGCTGCTGACCCGCAGGTCGCGGGTTCGAATCCCGGCGGTGGCGGCTGCTTTTCCGATGGAGGCGGAAATGTTGTAGGCCCGTGTGCTCAGATTTGTGTGCACGTTAAAAAACCCCAGGTGGTCGAAATTTCCGGAGCCTTCCACTACAGCGTCTCTCATAATCATATGGTGTTTTTGGAACGTTAAACCCCACAGATCAATCAAACAAGCGTGTTCAAGAATTGATTTGTGTTTGTATGACGTTGAAGCACCCACGTCGATTTATATATGAGCAAAACATGTGGTAGTTTTACTACATGTGTTGCGAATTTGACAATCTCTAATTTATAGAACATAAGGTCGCTATGAATACAAATACTCGACAATTCATTCGTGCCATCTTTTGGCCCCCTACAAAGAGTGATACGTTTTTGGCTTCAGGTTTGTCCTTCTTATATCTGAACTTGACGTGTTTTGTTTTGTAGGTAATAGGCCCATGTGAGTCGTGTGAGTAATGCCACGGCTGAGAAAAATTTATGGACCTTTATTCCCTCTCTTTACGAATTGAACGCCATTGCAATATCCGGTTGCCACTTCATTCTCTGTAATGCGTAGCATGATTGAAAGCACGAATAAATATGCACGTGAAATGATTTTTTACTTGCGATGCACCGTCTACGTGATATTAAGGAAATACGTGCTGTTATGTGTGTGCCTTTTGTAGGGGGGAGCTGACTATAAACCAGGTGGTAGTTCTGACGCCCGAAGGCAATGTACGCTTGTATCACGCAATATCACTGCGATATGACATGTTGTATTGTGAAGCCTGTATACAGGAGGCGTGTGTTTGTAAATCATGGAGGTTGTTTTCACAGCATTTCCAAGCGCACAAACTTCTTTTCCCTGTGTATCTAAAAAGACGCTTGTTCGGTTTTGTTTTTTCGTGTGCTAGAAAACCTGCTTACCAGGCAAACGGCCCGGAGGCGATCCTCGTTTCGACGTGAAAATTTTATTATTTTTTATTCACATGTTTCTCGTTTTTCAGGTCACAGACAGCATGACTTTTCGCCCGCTACCAACAACGCCGATGCCAGGGTTTCTACAAAACGAGGTTTTTGACGCTCATATTACTATTTTCTTTTTATTCTCGGTTTGGAAGCAGCAAATAACAGTATATTTGTCCTGCAAGATGTCTTTTTCGGTCACTGGCTTCAACAACGTCCTACTCTCTGTTCTTCAAAAAAGTCCCCTTAGAATACCAATGTCCAATATATTGGTCAGCGTGCACGTGTTCTGGCCAAGTAACATCATCTTTTGAAAAGCACGTGACACTTTTCACCTTTGCACTCAAAAAAAGCACTTCTGAAAGTTTAAGACAGACAGGTAGTGTGCAAGTGTCAATCCTTAAAGCAGCGTTAATTAATGACTAACACATTTACATCGTGAGCCAACACTTAATACAAAATATCCAAACTAATGCAAAAATTATCAACGATCACGAGTAGGACACGTCATGCTTGACCCAATCACGTTTGTTATGACGGCACACATAGTTTTCTTGCGGAACTTCAGTAGCAAACGAGAGTGAACTTTGGAGGCACGAAAAGCCTTGAAGCGATCAGAAGTTTTTCAAGAGAGAACGACGCTGGAAACAGCATTTCGGCGAATTGACCCTTCTTCGTTCGGGCAATAGTGTTGCCTTGACGAAGAAAAGTTCCCTTGTCAAAACTTTGGCTCCAACTATATTCGCTGTAATGATTTTTATAGCATTTAGTCATTCACATGTATTCGACCGACCCTTTTGAAGTAAAAACTCAAAGCCTGGTTACATGAATTTTACGAACACGAAGGAGCCTATAATTACTTGTCATCATTTGTGCTACACGACAAAAACAAAAGAGCCAAAAACTATTCAGCAGAGCCAACACAAATTCAAGCATTACATCAAACGCATTTTTTTGCCGACAGCAACTTAGCGGCCGTCTTGCGCAATTAGTCTAGCGACACTGTACTTCTGTCAATAAAGTCAGGCTTGCGCAGTGATGTTCCATGCAGATAATTTTTTTCTTTTTAGGGGAATTTTCGCCTGTAATTTTGAGCCAAAGAGAATAAGAGAATCTTCGTGATATGGCGGGGAATTTCAGGAATGGTTAAATTATCCTATGATGACCGATAATTAGCGGTCACAGTCTGCCTTCATCTGCTGTAATCGGTTCTGATGCATGCACCACGCAATCAAGCATAATCTTTGAGATTTGTTTCTGATATTTACGTGGAACGATTTCCAGTTTACTAGTGGTGTTATACTTAAAGCCCACAATGGCAGTGTACTGACCGTATATGAATGATTAAGTCATGCTTTTGTTGTGCTGCAATAGAGGGGCTAGTCATTATTTCAAAAATCACCAGTACATGATACCCGTATATTATAGTATGTGTGTGTGTAGATGGCGGCGGAAATCAGTACTCATGTCCAGGGAATTTTGCTGGGAATTTCGTCAATGTTTGCAGGAGAAAATGCTTGTTTTCATATCTCTGAATGGGAATTCTTTGGCGTAGCACGGAATATCACTGCGCTTGCAGAGAGTTACTCATGTACTCATGTAAAATCAATACCTGCTCAAATAATGGGTCCAAATATGTTAACCCGGTGTCACTTGGAAGCCACAAAAAGTTTCGCGGATCTCGAAATTCCGGGGTTAACACACTGTAGAGTCGCACAAAACATGTGAAGCCCTGATTTAGCCACGTTTGTCTAATGCATGGTTGACGTGATTCACCAGGCCTACTGCGACTTCCATTTGCTGCACGCTACATCAAATGTCTTATCTTTGTCGTATTCATACTTTGCACGCTAACTGAGCGAGAGAAGCAAGCGCGATGCAACACGCATGTGATTTCCGGCACTGAGCAAGTTCCAACAAGGTGTGGAGGCGACTGTTGAACGTAAGTTTTTCCGCGCTTCGCCCGACTCAAGATTCATAAAATAAGGAATACAAAGACAAACTAACAAATGATGATTTTTTACAGTTGATTCAAATTTCTTTATGCATAAAACTGGTAAAAGACAACAAATGCCAACACACGCTATATCTCATTTTGTTCAACCAGATTTTGGGATGCCCGGCAACCGCTACGAGCGCACATGTTTCCTGAAACCGAAACTAGCGGTGAGTTTCCAGGGACTGGCCTTACTGTGTTCCTAGCCGCTAAACATGCAATGCCTGTTTTGACTGCAGCGCAACATGCCACACTGCGAGTGCGATGGTTTCGCGATGGCTCGGTGACCCAAGCAAGCGTGCCGCTGCGTATCACCAAGAAGATGATGGGCGCACTGCATACTGGCCCCAGTCGGGAATGCAAATAGTATGGAACACCTATGCTTTCGTGGTTTCTGCGTCCTTATCGTCAAGCAGGCATCCGCAGGTGTTCTGCATATTGCGTCACCTGAAAAGTGCAATGAAATGTAAAAAAAATGGAGGACGCTGGAGCTTCGCCTTCAGGAAACTGCTAGCCTGGTTCGGTTCTCAGAGCATGCCTCAACCATGCCTTAAGGAAATCAACAACTGTGCGCATAACATTGACCGTTTCATTGTATCATTGAATGGCGACTGCAAGCTCAGTTGTTAAGTGCCCACTACGACCTAATTATTCCTTCTGTGAATCAGCGATTGTCCCATTACGCGTATGTAAGGGAACACTACCGACGCAGCTGCTCATTTTTTTCGGGGGTTCTGCCGTTGATGCTGATTGAATATGTCGGAGCACTTTGTAATGGGTGGTCCTGTATACCCACACGAGACTCAATTCACGTTTTGACGCCTGACGCAATTCTACGCTTCTGTCACGCCATAAATAATGCGTTAAGAAGACTCCTTCCACCACACGACATTCATGTAGCGGTTTTTCTTTTTCAAAGCAGTTTTAACAAAAATTGTGGCTCTCTGGCAGTAGACACCTGCTTGCCACGCAGATGGCGAGAGCTGGATCTTCATTCAGGCCCAAATATCTTAATTATTTCTTATTTTAATTGCATACTTTGCGATCTTTTGGTCACGGATAACATAAGGACTTTTCGCTCACAACAAACGATGCCAACACCAACGTATGCACCAACGCCGAAGTATCTACGAAACCAGCTCTTCAATGTTATCACGTTAAAAAAAAGGTCATTAGGCTCACATGACGCTGTTGTCAGATAGATATTATGAAAATCCTGTGAGTATAGCACATGACTCGCTCGGCCATTCAATTGATGCGTGAATGTGCTTGAAAAGTATTTCATGCTTTATGGAAGAGGTCTCTATGAAAACGCCAAAAATCAAAAAGCCGAACATCAGAACGACTAAAATTTTAAAGGCCGAAAAAGTTAAATGGCGAAAAATCAAAATGCGAAAGAGAGAACGCCGAAACCACATGCAGTAGCTTTTATTGAACCATGTGAGAAATAAACGACGCGCTTTGTAAACTGCGACCACCACTTGTTCGTTTTCTGCCGTGTCACTGTTTCTAACCTAGCTGTTTAACTTGTGCTGCAAATGTACCAGTATCACCATACTAGCAATGTGAAATTTCGTATTTTCATCTGTTGGGAAGCTGTAGGCATATCAGTTGGACAGGGCGGCTTTTACGGGTAAGTAGAAGAAAAAATAGCAGTGTTGTCCAGCGTTCGGAGTGCAAAAGAACCAGCAATGTCAAGGAGTTGTCATTATCATCGAAATAGAAGAAAATGCTGTTGTGCTGTGCTCCCAGAAAGAAAAAAACCAGTACTGGATGCAAAGACTGTTGCTTGACAACAAAAGTCACAGCTTTGCGGCAAAGGTGAAGCAATGAACGTGACAGCAATAAACTGGAAGGTCACGCACCAAATGGAAAACAGATCGATACGTGCCCTGCGTTGTTCATGCACAAATGACCCACGTAACGTACTCACAGGTATAGATGCACGCGAATAAGGGTCTCAGTCATTACTTCGTTGTGTCTGAAAAGCGCGCGCTTTTTGCAAACGGGGACTGCAATAATTGCAGTGACCTTTGTGCCCCCGGTAACTACAACAGAATCGCTCCAGGTAAAGCCCGAGGCCAGCCAAGACGTGCAATCCTCCCCTACTCTCCACCGCGACATAAAGGCGCACGAAGGAGCGTCGCTTCCCCCCTCTAAGCGGGGCAAAATACGCGTGGGAGATCAAGCGCGCGCTGCCACGCAATGTGGCGACGCGCGCTCGTTGCTCCATCTCGCTGATAATGCTGAAAACACGATAATTCTCCCTGAGATGCCCGTGAGCATTGGTAAGTGGTAGATATAAATAGCTTGCTGTCTGAACGGTGAAGGAAGTGCTCCTCGGTGGCTCAGTGGTTAACGCCTCGCACTCACGATTCAAAGGGTTCAATTTGGATTGCAAGCACCAGAGTCATTTTCTGGGATTCTATTTTTTTCTGTCTTGCCTTTTGATATATAATGATACGTATACATATACAGTGAGTGACGGCGACGCTGACACTGGCGGCAAAATCTAGCCGAGAGTCACATATAATTCCTATCGTAATAAAAACTACGTTCCAGACACTGCTGAAAGTGCGAGAAGAGAGGCGAATGTAATGCTAGAATGATTACCGACAACCCTGGAGAACGTACTCACAAGTTTGTCTTGAAAAAAGTGCTCCATGCAAGCCGTGCTCCGGGTGTCTTTAGAGCGAAACTTCTTCGCACTCAAGAGTGGATCAAAGCTCTGGCGGTGGCTTCGGGCGAGGCCCCCGTGAAGCTTGTGCAGCTAGTCAAGGCAGATGTACAAGCGTGTTCAAGGCAATATCCTCCAAGTGATGAAGCCTTGCACCAGATTGTAAGAAGGAAAAAGACAATAAACTGCCTAGATGAGCCGTTTGCCGTGCGTGACCTCGTCACCGAGGGCGAGTTCCGAACTGCCTTAGATGGGTGTGAGTTTCTGAAATGTGACTGCATCAGCGCAGATGAAGCTCGACTCTTCATTCATTTCGTTGACGAAAGCATCTGGAAACTGAACGACGCACCAATGTGGCTCATGGATGGAATACTTAGGACTGTGCTGCTGCTCTTCGAACAGTTTTACGAAATTCAGGGTTATTTTCATTGCCTTGTGCCCCCTTTTTTTTACTGTCTAATGACTCGGTGACCGAAGCAAGAAACCATATGCGATGGGAACATGGCTATTGGAAACAAATGTGAATGCGCATGCATTTCGTACAAAGCCGGTGGAACCTCTGTATTGCAACGGCACATTATCTTTCACTACAGCTTAGCAATGTCGGCATTTTGATGTTTGGGCATTTTGATTCTTCGGTGGTTTGATATTTCAGATTTTCAACTTTTCATATTTTCAACGTTTTGATTTTTTGGTGTTCTAAATTTCGGCATTCTGATAGATCGGCCTATTGATTTTCGGCGTTTGGAATGCCACCCTTCGAGAAGTATACGCTTAAACAAAAGGCCGTGGCGGCCTATATAAGCACCATTAGTAGAAAGTCGAAGCACAGGAAAAGAGCGTCACTCGCAGCTGATTTTATTTGCAGAAGACTATAGGAACATACACAAGATGAACTGAACATGCAAAAACAGCACTGATTCACCTAACCACTACACATAATACTCGTGGGCAATGTAAAACAATTTCTCATTCGGTAAAAAAGTGCCGAGTTGAAACTCAGGTGTGCGTATAGCCACACACTGGTCACTTATGCACAATTTGTCTTTCTTCTTTACCGATAAAGCTTACATTATATCTCTAGCCAGTGCATCCGAGCTTTTCTCAATGTAGGTACAAGCAAGTTTGCCGAAGTCTAGAAAGTGCAATTCATGGTCTGTAGAAAGCTCATGTCTCAGACAACATTCCCAATGACAATAAATTGCAGTTTTAGACTTGAAGATCACTTGCTCGCCTCGACATGTGTGCTGAGCTGATCAGCCACATTCACGCAATTAGCTTTTACCCTTTAATTCGGCACATTCTAAACTTGTTAAAAACGGCCATTGCCACCTTATCTTTACGAAGCATTGGTGAAATCCTGTCATCAAAGAATGCAGGATAGTTTCTTGAATCAGGTTAATCGGCTGCGTTCAGCTGGCTGTCTTAACTGCGTGATTACATCGGTTTCCGAAACGTTCAATCAAAGGTTGTAGAGCACAAGAATAATCAGGATGCCCATAGTAAAGACTTACACATAAAGGAAACTTGGACTCCACCTAGCCACACTAAATCTTTGCTGGAACCTGGAATTAAGCCTCGTGTCAACCAAGCAAATGGTGATAATTGCATCGGGAAAAACGGAATGTGCTTCGACCATCCCACCTGCAGAGAAGCAGTGTACAGGAATCCGCAGAGTATTTAGAATAAAGCTACGCGCAAATATCTTCCACTAGACGTGTGTGTAAGAGCTGGCTCAATGCAACACTAACGTTATGCGCCCTATAAAATAAATGATGGTGAGGTAAAGAGCACTTGGGAACAGGGCTCATTGATATTCACGAAAGTCTATAGCGAAAAAGAAGTGTTTGTAAGAGCAAGTTCCAGACAGTTCCGATACTGGACATGTCGATAGAAAAGATAGCCAGCGATTCACAAGGAAACCCTTATCGGTAGAAACTAAGCTTCGTGAATGCAAACCAAGATGCTCTTTTTTTTTTTAATGGGAGGTCTCAGCTCTGTTGCAATTTCGTACAAAAATACCCTCCTTCGTCAGGTGCCATCGCTATTATATGACATATTGGGATCCATTTCATTCTGCAAATGTTTACGAGAGCTCGGGCGCTGCGACCATTCTGATGAATACTGTTGAAGGTTTTCGGCGCAAGGGCAAGTTATGGTCAAAGGAGCGCAACTCCTCTTTCCGCCTCAGCTGCATCTGTGGACAAAAGCAATGATGGTGCTTCCTTTTGCTACTTGACGTACAGCGCTTTGCGCAGAAAGCGTAAAGTCACCCGAACTTTTTTTCATTAGATTGCGCACTCTCTCATTGCCCAATTTTTATTGTCTTACAAATCAGTTTCCTGAGTTCAAAGTGAAAGCAGCATTTATCAAAAGGAACTGAAGTGGCGTAAAGTTTACGACGTTAGTGCGTTTGAACTTTGCGCTTGCGCTTCTTTATGTTAAGCGCATTATAAGGTGAAGGAGTCAGTGCACGCACTCCTATACCCTGTCGAAAGAATAATTTAAGCTCCAAAAAAGACGATTGAGCCGAAAGCCCGCCTTACGTAAGCAGATACATTGACATGTATTATTCCCCGAATAACCGTCGTCACCACACCTGATCGTCACTACGTTAAGCCCATCAATATATTGATTATGCACGTTAGTTATCACCGGTGGTACATCGATCTTCCTAACCAAAGCAGATATCTTTCCTTGACAGTTTCCTCGGAAAACAAGGGAGTAAGGAAGAAAGTAGACAAAAGGAGAAAGAAGGCAGGGAGGTTAACCAGAAAGACACCCAGTTGGCTACCCAACACTGGAAATTACGAAAGCGGACAAGAAAGATGAGAAAGTAGAGGGAAAGGGAAATACAGACAGTAAATTCACTGCAGCGTGTAGAAATCCAACTCAAGTCAGAGGAGTTTACACAAACCCGTCGTCCACAATGAATACAAGAGGACTTTCACTGCCTTGTGGGCTGTTGAGAGATGTAGACGGTGCTGTGACAGCACCTGCACAGAAATAGACTAATTATCCAGTCACTGCCATGCGTCGGCAAGTGCCTGTCTCTCTGAAACAAATCGAGCACAGTGCCGCAGCAGCTGTTCGATATTTTCATTGGTGCCGCAAACATCGCATGCTGCGCTGTCAGTCATTCTGGTTGACGAGGTATATGCTTTCTTATAACTGTCAGTTCAAGCGCACGAATAAACATAAAGGAAGAGAGGACAAGCGCTTTCGTGAAAGCAACTCCCAGCCAAAAGCGATATAGAGAAGCGAAGCTGCACATCGATGCAGGCCGGTTGGAGGCCGCAGTTATAGTGAAGGGTCAAGTCATGTAGTCTGATACGTCGTATACTTGGTGTGTTCCACTCAGTCAGTCTGAGACTGCGGGCCAGATGACGAGTCTGCCACACACCGTACGCTCTTTAAAGCAGAATTGGAATAATGTTTGATTTTTGATGTGACGTATACGAGCAGTATCATCTGTGGAATCATTTCCGCTGATACCACAATACCCATGTAACCGCTGGAGGACGATGTCGTGGCCTTTTTGTTATAAAAGGTCGTGAAATTTCATGGTCTCATATGTCAACTGGTTGTGGAATCCGCGTCGGAGAACTGAACGCAGGCACTGTATACGCCAGCATTGAGTGAAGAAATATGGCCCATTTACATGGTCTTTCTTCAGAATCGATAAGTTGCAGTGCATTATGCAGGCCGTGAGTTCTGCCGCCATGGATGTCACTGCATGTGAAGTCTCAAAACGTAAAGTTACCCCTTGTGATGGTATAATCACTGCTCCACCAGAACTGGACGACGTAGTTGAGCCATCCGTGCAGATGTGCCCGTGGTTACTGTAGTCCGAGTCCAGTAGGAGTATACTCAGTTGATCCAGGGCATATGTCGGTAGGTATTATTTTATCCGCATTCCTAGGATCATTAGGGCAACTCGCGGCCGGCTCAAGCCCCAAGGAGGAAGCAATGGCTTTCACGCAGGTGCGTATGCCGCAGTAAATGATGAGCCCTGCTTGCAGATAGTGGTGCCGTGTGTCGTGTGGGGCCTTTCAGTGGCGAGGTTCGCCAGGTGGTGGGAAGGGGTCCTGGCATAATGCTTGAGGTGCATACGCATTGTTTCGATAATAATACGTGTATTTATTGTGTAATATTGAGCAATGGCAACGGTTTCAGCCGTTGAAGCGCTGCGGGGTTACCCAAGGCATATCCTAATTGCCTGGGATTAAACTCTCTGAATTGTGCGCAGGTTAGTCTTGCAGGTGTTAGATATTGCAATAAGTGTACCGCGAAAATCCGATAAATAACACCCTGTACAGTTGTAGCATAGATGGTATGGGCACTCTCCCTTTCTTTCCTGCAAGAAATTAGAACATGTGTCATGTGGCGATCAGCCGCTTCTTCACAAAGTTCCTGTGTGGAGTCCTCTGCAGGTTTCTGTCTATTGTGACTCCTAAGAACCTGTGACTTCTGCTGAACAATATGTGTTCTCCGTCAAGGAGGTATAGTGGGCTAAACCACCAAAGAAACCGCATTCGCAATTATGACACAAAAAAATCTACTGCGTTTTGAGGAACGAACCTGTGGAAGCCCGACGCCGAGTGGCCGCTCTAAGCGGTTTAAATGCCGCGCTGTATTGCGCCGGGCGCCCTCTCTTGTAAGCAGTGTGCGCACGTAAAACTTCGCTTAACTCAAATTGTGTGTTCTGTAAAGCTTTCCACTTCAATCTATCGTTTCTCAAAAAGTATTGAATCAATTTGCATGAAACGTTGTACGCGTGAGCTATAACGAATTAGAAACAATCTGAACTATAGAAATTGCTTATTCCATAAAAGTAAAACTGTAAAAAAGGTACACAACAATACGCTCTCTCCGTGGCATTGTTCAACCAGTATTTTCATTTTTATACAAAAATTTCATAAAAAATGAAATCATATTTATTTAGTTCAGATATAACCGATGAGTCTCTACAACAGCAGTGTAAAATAAGGTTACATTTCTTTCGGTAGCTGCAGATAAAAAGCACATTGAATAAGTCAACCCCATTTGAAATATGGAAGTGAGCCATAGGAAGGATATATAGCCCCGCTGTGGTGGTCTAGTGGCTAAGGTACTTGGCTGCTGACCCGCCGGTAGCGGGATCGAATCCCGGCTGCGGCGGCTGCATTTCCGATAGAGGCAGAAATGTTGTAGGCCCGTGTGCTCAGATTTGGGTGCACGTAAAAGAACCCCAGGTAGTCGAAATTTCTGGAGCCCTTCACTACGGTATCTCTCATAATCATATGCTTGTTTTGGGACGTTCAACCCAACATATCAATCAATCAATCAATCATAGGAGGTATAAGCAACCTAGGCATAAAAAAGGGTGTCACTTGATACCCTGTGGCATTTTTTTGTGGGCACGTAAAATTTTATTGGAATACTTGCAGCCATTTCTACGCTAAAACTGACATATACCATTTACTCTACCATACGCCCTTAATCTATATGCCGTGAGCAGACATTAGAGAGTTTTAGTACTGCGTACGCTACGTACGTGGCGGCGTTGCGTACGTAAGGACGCCACGTTCTGCGTAGTGCGAATGCGCAGACCGCAACGCGCACGTATCGCGTTACGCACGCAGCTGCTACGTACGCACGCATGAGATGCGTGCGTGCGTACGTATGAGGTGATCGCGCCGCTCTCGAACAAATTCGCGACAGCGCGAGACTTCGTTTTGCAAAATGGCGGCATCGAAGGCAAGCAGCGACCGGCTCTGTGGCTTAAAATATGGCCATAATCTGGCTATAACACTTGGATTGGCTTACATTGGCTGTCAACAACACGTACTTCTATTTTGATATACCAGATGACGCAACACGCTTCACGCTCGTTAGGTACGCGGGTACTACGGCGTACTAAAAGCCGATCTGTGGCAAACGACGCCATGTAACGCAAGGCGCTTGCGTGATGCGTACGTAGCACCATTCCGCAGTACTAAAACTCTCTATTGAGTACTGCGTGAACGCTACCACTGCACATTTTCCGCAGGACACCTCGAGACCTTGTTTACGAAGGTAGGATGACGTCGTTGTGGCAGCCTTCTGAAGGCGAGTGCGAAGCTGAATCCTTGTGACACCTGACGTCCAGATGCAGATATCGTAATTCCTCAGCCGTGGTTTATAAGCGCGGTAAAGGCTCTGCGTCGGCGTCGGATGTGTGACGTCTGCATGGGGTAGAAAAAAAATGACAGCAATAGAAGATTTTTTCGGCCATATGCCATACAATAATACATTTTTTGGCGATTACATTGTTCCCTAATCACGCATGATGACGGCTAACTTACGTCGGTAATCGCGCGGACGCGGTGTTCCACTTTACAGTAACGACACATGAGAAAGGATAAGTGATCATAGACTCGGATGCCAACTCAGAGTGTTTGTTTTACTGTTGAGCATGCTATCGCCTAGAAGTGCGTAAAATGACGTTAAGCGTGTACCCACCCATGCGCGTGAGCGGATGGGGTTCGGTGTGCCTAATTGACGTCGGCCGCTTTCCTCAGAGGCTTCACAGGTGATGGCGGCAATCACAGACCACCCACAAAGTCGAGGAAGCGGTTGGCCAGTGTACAATAATGGGACCAGATGTAAGATGTGCGGCTTGCGTGAGTACGTGCTGCCTTGCTTTCAACAACTTTCTTCATTATTCTCAAGGTATATATGCCTGTAAATATTTATACATATGCATACACGCTTACACATACAACGACCTATATATTAATATATATATATATATATATATATATATATATATATATATATATATATATATATATATATATTGCTACGTTACACGTATGTGATGACATTCATAGCGCCTCTGAAATATGCGTAGGACATAGTTTTGTAATTGAATTTCATCGTTATAATAAACCTTCCGACGTTCTGTTCACCATGTCTGCGGAAGTGAATGGTTAATAAAGGGCACTAAAGAAGGCGCATGACTCCCCATCGCTATGCATTCGGCACACAGTTCTCGCCTTTGGCAGGATTAAAGGGGCCCTGAAACACTTTTCAGAAGGCTGCTGATCGAGACTCCTGAGAAGATGTCAGCCAAGCGTTACAACAAAGTACGTGACTTGGAATTTAAGAAAGTCGTTGATACCATCAGCTCAACAATCATCAACACAAGAAAAAGGCACGACATCGGGGATCGAGCACCGTCATCTGGGTCCGCCTGCGTTCCTTTCGAGCTACCACCCGCTTGTTCAGTTCCTTCAATAAACCCCCTTTACACAATCAATTCTCAAAGTCCGCTAGAAATTGTTTACTATTCGCTCGACAAGTGATGCCATAGACCGAAATTACCACGCCATAAACTCCACGTTCACGTCCTTTGGATGGTTTGAGCCTCGTGAGCTGGATAGTTACCTCCGCCACCACGCGATGCCGCCTCTCGTGCACTCGCGATGTCACTGCATGTAGGTCCAACCTTTGAAGAAAAAAAAAAAAGAAGCCTAAGGTCACAACGTGTGCTTACGAATTGGCGTATCTTCTTTGCCCCTTGAGATTCACCCTTCCCCGCTAAATATATACTATAGCTTCAATCACGCTTGCCCTTAAGAATTGAAAGAGAAAGCGCTTAATGCGCGAGGCAAACTATTGTTACTCCACTCGTACAAGACGGACTCTAAGAGTTCTGCCTGTAGACGATTCGTGACGCAATAAACTCTTTTAATGACACCATTTCATGATTACTTGGGAAGGTGTTTCAGGGAATCTTTAAAGCCAAACGAGTTACTGCACGTCAGATATTCCCAACTGATTAACTAAACGACATCATAGTTCAGCGAATTCTATATTCAATGCACGGTGAACATAGGTAAGATAAGACTAAGCCTATTAAATGACCTCCATTTTTCTTGGCTAGCTATAGAAGTGACGGTGGGCCCTTATTACAAAGCACTCGCTTGATAGAATTAGCTCTCGTCAACCGTACAGCAGCAGTGACTGGATAAAATATCATGTAAGCAGATCTATCTCCAGCATTAACGTGCTATTCCCGAAAGTAGTTATTAACTCGATAATGTGGTAATATAAAACATCAATGTATGTTTTAGTTAACAATCACTTTGGCGAATCTGGCTACTGTACCTATACAAACAAGGATAGTTCCTACATATTTACGCAAACAGATCTAGTAAGGTTTTGTTGGTAACGTTAAGAACATCAACATATCTTTGGTTCACTTAGTGGGGCTGCGAGCACACCTAAAGTAAGCCGAAAACATATAAAGTAGTTATGAATGTAAAGCATTGTGGATCTGACCTAATTTTTCTTGCTGTGTTGCCATGCCCGTTCCGCCAAAATTTTACTCCTGATGTGTGTTATGTTGTGGTCCAGGAGCGGAATGAGGAAGGTGTCAGCTTGTTTATTATTCATCGTTGTAGCTCAGAGTGTAGGACGTGGTACTGTTGCGATCAAGTATGTTGGCTTGAATGCGGGCCACGGGGACCGCATTTCCATGGGCGCGAAATGCAAGATTTGTCGTATACTTACATTTAGGTGCGCGTTTATGACCGCATAAGCTCCAAATAAACTCGGAATCCCTAACTATACGACGTGACTCATAACCATATTGTAATGTTGGTGCGTAAAAATCTAAAATATTAATTCATTAACCTTGTCCATGAGTCTATTTGTTATTACTTATGCATCGCTTATTCCCACAAGCAAACATGAGGAGTGGCACTCAAATTGATTGGTAACAAAACACGGCAGTGTGTTGTGCAAAAGAAAAACAATAAATAAATAAATAAATAAATAAATAAATAAATAAATAATTTCAGTGCACAATTGATAGGCTCGGACTCTACACTAGAAAGTGCTTTGGTGGTTCCTTTTAGCTGAAGCTGGAGAACTAGCGCAACGACGTGTCATTTGACCCTTCGAGAAGTAGTATATAAGATTTATGTATAGTAAATGTTTGATCGGCTTGTAATCCTTCAAGTCCTTCTGATTTCCTTTCTTATGTATTAAGATGATGTCAGCATACTTCCAAGGCTCTCGTACTTGAAGAATTACAGGCCGATCAGCTTGCTCTTTGTAGTATGCAAGCTATTTACAAAGGTAATTGCTAACAGAGGAAAGAAAACATCAGGATTCAATCAAACAAAGGAAAAAGCAGGATTTCGAACAGGCTACTCAACAATCGACCACATTCATACTATCAATCAGGTGATAGAGAAATGCGAGAATATAACCAACCACTATACATAGCCTTCATAGACTACGAGAAGGCGTTTGATTCACTAGAAACATCAGCCGTCATGCAGACACTGCGGAATCAGGGCGTCAATGAAGTATATATAAACATCCTGGAAGAAGTCTACAGGAGATCAACTGCTACCATAGTGCTTCATAAAGAAAGCAACAGAATACCAATCAAGAAGGGTGTAAAACACAATCTCCCCCATGCTATTTACCACGTGCTTACAGGAGGTTTTCACAAGCCTAGAATGGGAACAGTTAGGGATGAGAGTTAATGGAGAGTACCTTAGTAACCTGCGCTTCACCGATAACATTGCATTGCTGAGTAACTCAGGGGACGAATTGCAACTCATGACTGAGTAAGACAAGGAGAGCAGAAAGGTGGGTCTTAAAATGAATCTGCAGAAAACGAAAGTAATGTACAACAACCTCGGAAGAGAGCAGCGCCCTAAGATAGGTAATGGTGCACATCAAGTTGTAAGAGACTATGTCTACTAAGGGCATTTAATAACCGCGGAGCCGAACCACGATATTGAAGTAACTAGAAAAATAAGAATGGAGTGGAGCACATTTGGCAATCACTGTCAAATTATGACAGGTAGATTGCCACTCTCCCTCAAGAGGAAGGTATATAACAGCTGTATCTTGCTGGTACTAAGCTACGGAGCAGAAACCTGGAGACTTATCAAGAGGGTTCAGCTTAAATTGAGGACGACGCCACGAGCAATGGAAAGAAAAATGGTAGGTGTAACCTTAAGAGACAAGACGAGATCAGAGTGGATTACGGAACAAACGGGGGTTAAGGATATCATCGTTGAAATCAAGAAGAGAAAATGGACATGGGCTGGGCATGTAGCGCTTAGACAGGATAACTGCTGGTCATTAAAGGTAACTAATTGGATTCCCAGAGAAGGCAAGCGGGTTAGGGGGAGACAGAATGTTAGGTGGGCAGATGAGATTAAGAAGTTTGCGGGTATGAATTGGAAGCAACAAGCACAGGACCGGCTTAAGTGGTGGAACGTGGGAGAGGCCTTTGTCCTGCAGTAGACGTAGTCAGGCTGCTGCTGCTGCTGATGATGATGATGATGATGAAATATTTGAACCGAGAAGTTCAAAAAAGATTAAGGATAACAGTACACCGGGCGAGTTAGTACTTCTTGCTCCGCCGCGGTCCAGTGGCTAAGGTATAGTCTGCTGACCCGCTGGTCGCGGCATCAAATCCTGGCTGCGGCGGCTGAATTTTCGATGGAGGCAAAAATCATGTCGCTTCCACATAAGGCACAATATGTCAAGGCAAACCTTTACTTGTGACGTTTGGTATGCCACACGGCAACCAGTGTGTGTAAAAACGCTTTGTAGGCGGAAGTCATGCCTTTTTGTAGAGCGTTTTGTAGTTTACGTCATTTCATAATTGATTTTTCGTGGTCGCACATCATTGAACGGGACAGGCCGTAAAATTTTCATACTTCCTGAAAGTTTTACCGCAAGCCGCAATAAAATCAAATGCTTTGTAAGAAAACTAAAGGTCAATAAAATAGGTCGGCTTTAAAAGAATTACTCTCTACGATACAGGGCTATGGTATCCTCTGCTCGCGTGCCTCAATAGATGAATGGTTACGACGATCACCTTCAAATAAATGTGTCGGGTTTGAATCTCACCAAGAAAGCTTTCGCACCAAAACATTATTTCCTCCTTTCCTTTTCTCTCTCTCTCTCTCTCTCTTTATAATCGTTCTCTCACTCATGAGAGCTATTGCATCCCACACGGACACATCGGCATAGGTATTCCGGGAGCGAAGCAAAGGAGGAGGAAGGTGAAGAATAGAATTAAAAGAGGGCGTGCCAGTTCAGAGCGATAGTAAATTTTTAACTACGACACACCGAAAACCTCGAGTTCAGCAGTACTGCAATAATGACTTAAACAAAGGTTTCGCCTCTAGTTGGCCACTTGCAGAAAATAGCTTTAAAAACTTTCTTTAGCTGAAATGTGGGTCTTCAGGAACTCCGTTAAAATGAAAATATATTTTAACCCTTATCTATCTTATTAGTATATAGAGGAGGAACATTATGACTAAAATAGAGATATTGTACGTCGAGAGACGCAGCTTGGCAAAATGTGCTTTATCAGGCAGGTCTGGCTAATGGCGAGCGGCGTGCGCGAGCTACTACTGCAGCCACCGATCATCATCGTCTTCTTCATTGCCAGCAGAGCGTCCGTTATTCAGATTCATTACAATTACTCCCCGTGAAATAAGGAACCATCCTGGCGACCTATGGACAAGTAAACACGGGAGGGTCGTAGCAGGGCTTAAGTCTCGAGACGTGGACAATTTCCTGGCCACGACGACGTTGGTCAGAAGATGGTTCCAGTGGCTGAATGAGGTAGTTCACTGGTGATGTTTTTTGTAGCACAAGATATGGGCCGTGATACTTGGGGACCAACTTTGTAGAAAGGTCAGGTGTAGCAGAAGGGACATGCAGCCAGACGAGTGAACCTGGATCGTAGGAAGTAGTGTTATTTGATGCGTCATGGTGGTGCTTTTGGCGTCCTTGGTCTTGGGTTGTGAATCATCTTGCCAGTTGGCAGCATTCTTCAGCGTATGTAGCGGCTTGAGACAAAGTCGTGGACTCTGAGGAGTCAGGTTTGTACGAAAGAATGGTGTCCATAGTGCAAGAAGGTTCACGTCCGTAAAGGAGGAAAAAAGGAGAGAACCCAGTAGTGCTTTGAATGGCGGTATTATAGGCTAACGTGATAAACGGGAGCACTCGGTCCCAATTGGAGTGGTGTGACGAGATATACATAGACAGCATGTCACCAAGGGTGCGGTTGAAGCGCTCTGTCATTCCATTGGTCTGGGGATGATAGGCGCTTGTAGTGCGGTGAACGACGTGGCGCTCACGCAGCAATGCTGTGATGACGTCTGACAAGAATACGCGACCATGATCGCTCAGTAACTCCCGAGGTGCTCCATGACGTAATACGATGTTGTGAAGTACGAAAGTCCCAACGTCTTTTGCTGTAGACGAGGGAAGGGATGAAGTTTCGGCATACCGCGTGAGATGGTCGACGGCAACTATGATCCAGCGGTTACCGTCAGCAGTGTTGGGAAGGGGACCATAGATATCGATGCCGACGCGGTCGAATGGATGGGAGGGGCATGGTAAGGGTAACAAGGTTCCGCTGGCGTGATAAGGGGGAGTTTTTTGTCTCTGGCACGTCGAGCAGGCCCGAACGTATTGTCGTATAAAACGGTACATGCCACGCCAGTAATATCGGAGACGTATGCGAGAATAAGTCTTCAGGAAACCTGCGTGGCCACTTTGGGGGTCGTCATGAAATTGTGGAAAAAATTTCGGATCGCAGATGACGTGGAATCACGAGTAGCCACTGACGTCCACCGGGTGCGTAGTTGCGTCGGTACAGCACGTCGTCACGAGTGGCGAAGTGCTCGACTTGCCGACGCAACGTGCGAGAAGGGAGGGGGAAGCCGTCCACCCAGCCAGGATGTCTAGAATCGAAGCAACCCAAGGGTCCTTGCGTTGCTCAGATGGCATGTCGGCGATGGTGACGGCAGTGGCATCACAGGTTAGACTTTCGCAGCAGTCCGGGTCAGGGGGTAGGGGCGAACGGGATAGGGCGTTTGCGTCCGAATGTTTCCGGCCGGAGTGATAGACTACGCGAATATTATATTCTTGGAGGCGTAATGCCCATCGGGCGAGGCGAGCGCTTGGATCCTTCAGTGACGACAACCAGCAGACGGCGTGGTGGTCAGTCACGACGTCAAAAGGGCGTCCGTACACGTAAGGTCGAAATTTCTCTATCGCCCAAATAATGGCGAGGCATTCCTTTTCAGTGACGGAATAGTTGATTTCGGCTTTGCTAAGAGTTCGGCTTGCGTAGGCAACCACGTACTCTTGGAAGCCGTCTTTCTGCTGTGCAAGAATAGCGCCTAGCCCGACACCACTAGCGTCGGTGTGGATCTCTGTGGATGCGGATGGGTCGTAGTGTCACAGAATAGGCGGCGACGTGAAGAGGCGGCGCAGTTTATTGAAAGAATCGTCACAGGGGGCAGACCAGGCTGAAAGGTCTCTAGAGCCGGCGAGGAGCTTGGTCAAAGGTGCGATTATCGTCGCGAAATCGCGGACGAAGCGCCGGAAGTAAGAGCACAGGCTTATGAAGCTTCGGACATCTTTCTTGGTGGTAGGTTTGGGAAATGCTGAAACGGCTGTAACTTTGGCAGGGTCAGAAAGAATGCCGTCTTTTGAAACCACGTGGCCAAGGATCGTAAGCTTTCGAGAGGCTAAATGGCACTTCTTCAAATTCAGTTGCAGCCACGCGGCCGAAATACACGCGAGGACTTTCTCGGGGCGGGTTAAATGGGTTGCGAAATCAGTTGAAAAGACGACAATGTCATCTAAATAACAAAGGAAAACGTTCCATTTGAGGCCTCGAAGGATAGAGTCCACCATTCGCTCGAAAGTAGCTGGCGCGTTGCAGAGGCCGAAGGGCATGACTGTGAATTCGTAAAGCCCAACGGGCGTGATAAAAGCTGTTTTCTCGTGATCGGCCTCTGCCATGGGTACCTGCCAGTATCCAGAGCGCAGATCTAAAGAAGAGAAAAATTCGGCTCCCTGTAGGCAGTCCAAGGCATCGTCAATGTGTGGCAGCGGATAGACATCCTTGCGCGTGATTCGGTTGAGACGTCGGTAGTCCACGCAAAACCTGATGGATCCGTCCTTCTTCTTCACTAACACAACTGGAGAGGCCCAGGGACTGCTTGACGGTTCGATTATGCCACGTGTCAGCATGTCGTTAACCTGTTCATTGATGGCACGGCGTTCGGTAGTTGACACACGATATGGACGCTGCCATAATGGCGTATCTTGACCGGTATTTATACGGTGAACAACAGATGACGCTCGACCTAAGGAAGGCTGATTGTGGTCAAACGAGGCTCGAAAACGCTGTAGGAGCTTGATCAGCTGTTCCTGCTGCCCAGGCGTGAGGTTGCAATCAATGGACTTGCGGAATACATTTATAGGTTCGTTAGCGTCAGTTGCGGGTGTAATAGGACAAGTCGGTAAAAATGGCTTGTCTGGATAGATCGGGTCTTCGAAAATACAATTTAAGGTCTCGAGGCTTCCCAGACACTCACCGCGTAGCAGGATGTACGGGCAAGCAGAAACGTTGCACGCATAAAGTACCGCCGAACCATTGGAAAAGTTGATGACGGCAAACGGGAGGACGATGGTTCGGTGTTGCACACTAGCTATAGTTGGTTGGAACAGGAGCGTCGAGTTAGTGGCAGCAGGGGAAAACACAGGCACTAGGACGGCGGACAACGGTGCGATGCGGACGTCAGCTGCGGCAAACACTTTCGAGGGACTGTGGTGGTCGATATCAAGGCACGGATTCGTCAACGTGAGTTCAGCACGAGCGCAGTTGACGAGGGCCTGATGGGTAGAAAGGAAATCCCATCCTAAGTATGACGTCGTAAGATGAACGTGAGAGAACAACAAAGTTTACGGCGTACCAATCATCTTAAATAAGAACGCGTGCTGTGCACTGAGCTGTCGGCGCGATGAAATGGGAGGTGGCTGTACGCAGAGCAAGATTCGTAAGCGGCGTTTTAACTTTTCTCAAATCGCGACATAGTTTTTCACTAATTACAGAAACGACGGTGTTTGTGTCGACAAGTGCACGTACAGCAACACCTTCTACTAGCACATCAATTTCGTTGGTCGGACAAAGAGGAGGTCTTAGAAAGTTCGACGATGACGCAGTTCTTGCCTCCGGAACTGCGGGTGTCAGTTTTCCTCTCGAGCGGGGCTCGTGCGCCGAAGCATCGGGGAGACAGATCGGCGACGGGGTGGTAATGACCGGCGAGAATCGACAGGGCGTCGTGGGGACAATGAGTCCGTGATAGGAGAAGATGGTCGCTGGGGATTCTGGGCAGCCAGGTAATTTGCAGAATTCCCATGGTCTGGAGGCTGCAAGTTGCGACGGTGACAGTAGCGTGCTATATGTCCCACGAAACCGCATGCGAATTAGATGGGTCGATTATCCAAGGTGCGCCATGGGTTAACGACAGAAGGTGCAGGGGGCAAAACGGGATGGGGTGCCGTGTATGTAGGCAGCGTCGTTGGGTAGGAGGACCCGGTGCCCCGGTATGCGCCAGAGACAGGTGGAGTTGGGGGTCTAACAATGAGGCAGCGTAGGTCAGCGGCGTAGGTACAGATGGCGATGGAGGCAGTGCCTGCGTGACCTGTGTCTCAATGACCTGGCGTAGACGTGGGTCTATCGAGGTAACTGGCGCGGATGCTTCGGCCACAAGAGAAAGCTGACGCGCAACTTCTTCACGAATGAATTGTTTGATGTGAGGCAGTAAGACGTTGTGATCAGCAGCGACGTCGTGCACGAAGGCGGAAACTTCAGCCGTATCTTCAGCGGCCCTGCGCGTCGAGACACGCTGCTTACGCAACTCGTTCTACTCCTGACAGAGCTGGACAACATCGGTGATGGTCTGTGGATTCCTACCGACGAGCATCTGGAAGGTATCGTCGTCAACTCCTTTGATGATGTGCTTGATTTTTTCACGTTCGGTTAGAGATTCATCAACGCGCTTGCCAAGAGACAAGACATCTTCAATGTAACTTGTAAAGGTATCGTCCCTGCGCTGGACTCGACTACGGAGACGCTGTTCCGTGCGAAGCCGGCGCACGGCGGGACGACCGAAGACCGCGGCGATGGTGGTCTTGAAGGTGGACCAGTTGGTGATTTCGCCTTCGTGGTTCTTGAACCAGAGGCTGGCCACATCAGCGAGGTGAAAGCGCACATTTGTGAGCTTGTCGCAGGCGTCCCACTTGTTGGAAGCGCTTACGATTTCGTACTCGACCAGCCAGTCCTCGACGTCTTGTTCGTCGTTGCCGCGAAAAATTGGTGGGTCGCGTTGCCGAGGCACGCCAGTACAGTAGAGTGTCGCTGGTAAGGCAGCTTGAGAAGGGTCAGGAGCAGTCATGTTGACCGGTGAGGGTAGCGTCTGATTGCGAAGTTCCAGGTTGATGGGAACCCCGGCTCCTTCACCACTTAAAATAGAGATGTTGTACGTCGAGAAAGGTTCAGACGCAGCTTGGCAAAATGTGCTTTATCAGGCAGGTCTGGCTAATGGCGAGCGACGTGCGCGAGCTACTACTGCAGCCACCGATCATCATCGTCTTCTTCATTGCCAGCAGAGCGTCCGTTGTTCAGATTTATTACATGACAAACAAGCCAAATGATAGTAAACTTAATCGGCAACGTAGCTGCGGTTTAAATTAAAAGCACCGAAGATATTGCCTTTTTTGAATCAGGAGGCTGTCGTTAGGCTTCAAATAGATCCCTCAAAAGGAGATGCCTCATGATTCACGTGTTAGATGCTCTGGGCAGAATCTTACATTTATCGGTGAAGCTCATAGCGAGAACGTTAATATCATGCTTCAACATATACTTTACAGCCCGAACCCCACGTATGCTTGCCAACGCGTGCGCGCACTTGAGCTCACGCGCCTATGTTTGCGCAGATATCGAAAATACGTCTAAACGCGTGGACCACTCCGAACTAGATCGCCGATTTTTGGACTGTGCATTCGTAGGCGTGTGTACTTGAGTGAATCCTCATTTGTAAGCGAACGGGAGGTCCAGACTTCGGTGTTCTAGACCAGATGAAATTTTAAAAATGCATTTTAAAGCATGCATCGATGATTGTAATGGAAGGAATATGCATAAAAATTCCGATTTTTGTCGCGAAATAACAGAATCGCGCAATAACAGAAATGCCCACAGGCAAAGGTACCCACTGTGCAGCTAGGCATACCCCACTTGGCAGAATATTGTTGACGGATTCTATGGCGCTGCTTAGAATAGGGCTGTTGGTCTCCTTGCTGGTGAGTCTGCTCAGGGCACCACGAGAGTCAATGAGGATGACAAATTTCGATGCTGGTAACCCTTCTTGTACGTACTTAAGGGCGTCATTAATCGCGGCTAGCTGGGCCTTCACCGACGATGAGGGGTGTGGTATTTTAAACAACCGCCTGATATTGGTTGAAGAGCAGAAGAATGCTGCAGAAGCGCTCAGGCCATTGCTGTGTACAGAATCATCCGAAAAATATTTTTGCATAGCCTTCGAAGTTTTCAAATAAGTGTGAATGTGATAATTGGTATATAGTTCCGAAACAGGTTGGTTACACTTTTTGCGTATTCCTGGAATTGACAGATGGGTAGGAAAGGCACATGGGCTGTGCTCTGTCGATGTTGGCCACTCAATTGTTTCGCCGGAATGACCAGTAATGTCATTGAACAAAGCCGCCATTTTACTCATCAGTACCCCAGGGGGTCGAAATTCCACATATTTGTGGTCGAGCCCTCCACATAATTGTAATTATATAATCTCATAATATATATATATATATATATATATATATATATATATATATATATATATATATATATATATATATATAATGAGATATAACAGACAGTAATGCCAAGGAATGTACAGGGGAAGTTATTAACATTAATGGAATGTAAATAAGAAGAAAGAAAAGTGGATGAAAAAATTACCAACTGTAAGCAGGAATCGAACCTACGACCTTCGAACCTACGAAGGTCGTAGGTTCGATTCCTGCTTACAGTTGGTAATTTTTTCATCCACTTTTCTTTCTTCTTATTTACATTCCATTAATGTTAATAACTTCCCCTGTACATTCCTTGGCATTACTGTCTGTTATATCTCATTATTATTGTGTTAAAAACACGGAAAAACGAGCCCTTAGGTATACACTTCTTTCCCTTATATATATATATATATATATATATATATATATATATATATATATATATATATATAATCTCATAATTATATGGTGGTTTTGGGTCGTTAAACCCCACATATCAATCAAATCAATCAATTGATTTTACCCATCCGAGAAAGTGGGCGCCGGAACAGCTTGTTAACGAGTGTATTGCCATATTAGACGGGATAAATAGTAATAACGCAACTGTAACATTAGCATTTTCGGGCCAGCTTTTGGACAAAACGATTGAAGGAATTTGGATCCTTGCTTCAACTAAACAAAAACGAGAAAAGAGAAATTCAATGTGAATTTTTTATTTGTCACAATTAGCTAAAATGTGCTTTGAAGCTTCTTAATAACGGTTATGCTACTGGAGTAATGTATATCAGTTGTATTCAGCTAATGGCAAAAACACACAAAAATCGGCTTTCAGAAATGACCAAAAGCCCGTTTTTTAAGAGATGCTAGAGCAACGAGTTCCAACTTATTTGCATCCCGCAATCTAAACTGAGCTCGTAAAGAGGGTAAGTTGGTTTGTTTACGTGCAAACGTATATGTCCTGTGTGAAAAAGCGGCGTTGTGTAGTGTGTCCACGCGAAGCAACGCCGTCATAAAAAATTAAAGAAATTAATAATATATAAATGAATACTGGGCGAGAGAGCGTGGCGGGAGGTGGGAGGAACGAGTATAGATCATATTCCCTCGCACGTCGCCCACGTTTCTGAAGTGAAATGTCGCTAACTCTTGAAAGGGTTTACTACCTGAACCTAAGTGGGTGGGGGTTCTTGCCTTGCACCCCTATCGAGACGCAGCTACTTTGGTCGAAATTCAAGACGTTCCTTTGAGCTCAGCAGCGTACTGCCGGAGCCACTGTAGCGGCTGCCTCGGGTGTACTTAACCAGAATGGTTCTCTATTGAGAAACCATTGTTTCTCAATAGAAAACCCAATTGCTTCTAATGTTTGCTCAGTTGCCGCCGCCTTTTGAATTACTAGTTACGTACGCAATGGGGGTCTATAAATGTCCCTCTTTGTCGCTGTTGAATGTGATAAACCTCGAAAAGATTGAACAAACACCCCTCCAAAAGATTGAGGAAGTGCTCGCTCTTTGAGAATTAGGAGACAACGACAGTATTTCACTTCAGAAGAAGCCTGAATGGCTCATTTTGAGGTGATACAATATTCAGCAATATTATTCTAGATTTCTTCCAACAGACACCTGTGGCTTGGTCTTCCACTAGTTCGTGAAAGAATGGGTACGTCTTCGAGAACATCCAGTGCCAGTGGCCGCGCATATTTTTCTCGGTTCCTTACACAATTCAGCACACATTTTTTACTTTGAATTCATCATTAAAAATCTCAAGTGCACTTCTCATGATCTCCACGCTTGAGTGCATTAGTATAGCCCTTGCACCTTTTTAAGACGAGCGTGAGTGCTTTAATTCAGAAAAAGCGGCATCATTTGCCTCTACGTACAGTACGGAAGCATTTTATTCTAGGCTGAAACTTTAAGAGATTTCATTTACGAGATAGCTAGCCTCGCATCTTGCAATAATTAAAAGTGCAAGCCTGGCGAAAGAATTAAATAAAGTAAGCTTCCCGGGTCCAAGCACATCCCGTTACCTGAGGCGCCGCCATCATCACCGATGGACGGTGGGATGTGACAGGGGTTAATCCCCTCTTCCCCCCACCTCACAGGAAGAAACTTTTATTCAGGTTTTTCCATTAATTCCTGTTTCTAACATCTATTTACCACTGACTGGCAGCATTCGATTATATTATGCTCAGAGACAGGATTGCCTGGTGTTTGCTTTTTTACGAAAATTTTTAGCGTAAAATTTTTTTTTGCGCACACGTACCCTCACTGCGGCGATAAGGAACCTCATGCACGGTCTTCAGCACTCGCGATAGCCATGAATTTCTCTACTGAACAGAAGAAATAGCACAGCGCAAAACAGAACAATCGAAGAGAAGCTATGCAACACACACATCTTTAAATTTTCCACTAATGAAGAGGGCACGTATGTTTTCTTTTCTAAGGCCTTAGGGATGAAAATTCCGTGAACCCTGCATAAAAAATATAACGGTAGTTGTCAATAGATTTCTTCGCGAATGAATGCAATTTGATTAAAAAGAATTCCCGATGCTCGAAACATTTGGCGATCCACTCCTGTAAAAATTGTTAATGGGATTGACAGTATCATGAAATAAATAAAGCTAATCGAAGGGAATGTGCGAGAAGGTGGATAATCAATTCAGGGGCGCATTTTTGTTCAGCACAGTCATAAGAAGAGAGAATGAAACTTACAGTTAAAATTTGCCCTACCAATTCTAGAGCGCAATAAAAAAAACACGAGCAACACCCCCCCCCCCCCCCCCAAACTTTTCTTTAGGTTTGTTGTCTGATGGCTTCGCATGGTCGCGCAACAAAATTTAAATGAGTAGGGTAACAGGTCTGTGCAGAAACAAATCTCTCAGACAGAAGTGAGACACTGTTTGATCGGAATGCAAATTGTCTCACGTACAGGAATGTCGGACTTCGGGAAGCTTTTCGGGCAATGTGAATTCCATGTTCCTTTGTTAAGTGAAGGCGACTGCTAGATGCACTGATTTCCGAATTCCTAACTTTTCATTCTCCTAATCATCTTAGAATTTCCGCACCGGCAGAGCAATAGTGTGCGCCTGTTGTCAGATTCAATAATATGCGATGTGCCCCACTTATCAAGTCCCTATATCATGTTCAAGTAGTTGCATAGTCTTTGCCGCCATCATGAGCACGCTTCAAGGTGTCATCTGAAGTCCATATTATCGAAACGCTCCTGGACATTTCATTTTTTTCTACCTATTTGAATGTTTCAAAATACGGTTGGGGAAACAGTCACACGTAACCTCGTGGAACACCACAAATGCAGCTAACTGCACTTGTATTATTATTCTTTCGTTGTCTTGTTTCTCGTCGGCCACTTTTAATTTGTTTTGTTACGAACTTACGTTACTAACGAGCTCCTGGACAGCTATAAGTAGCACTTGCGACTTATAGCTGTATTTCTTCTCAGACAAGGCGGCAGTACCTCGACATAAACCAATCCGTCCTACATTATGCCTCGGTACCATTTTAGAAAGCTTTAACTATGCCAGTTACATATTAAACCGGGGCGCCTTATATACTTCGCAAGTAAGTTTACTTGGCCCATACACACACACGTTTAGACGCACGCACACGCACACCCACCCCACACACAAACACATGCGCGCGCGCCCATACACGAAGAGAGAGAGAGAGAGAAAGATAGTGTTTTTTCTTTCTGCTTTTGACAACCCAGGGCATATTCAACGAAATCCTGCTGATTTCCGCTAAAAAAAACTTGATTTATCTCTGTGACTGTGTGATCAGAGAACTTCGTGATAACTTTTCTTTCATAAGGAAGCGCAACTTCTACGTGCATGCCGGACGCTGTGCAGCCGATTTCTAGGGTGGTGTGATACTGTCCCAGGAATACCTATGCTTTCTGAAGCTTTCGTTGGAACATTCAAAACACTATTTCTTAGGAGGGGGGGGGGGGAGGACTTCGAGTCTAGGCTTGTTCATTGCGCGTTGTGTGTGTTGTCTGTTGGCAGGCACAGCCCATGCAAGGTACCCACTATATGTCATGACAATGCTGATGATGATGACACTGATGACGATGAAGAATACGTGCGTTCTGAAGCTCTTAAAATTTTTATGGGTACCGGGATATTGCGGGTTATATTTAAATGAATAGGTGAACTCGTTAGCTAGAATGGCATTAAATGGCCCAATACATTCAGCGCTTCCGGTGCTGCCCACTATAACAGCGATAAGATATCAAAAATTTTCACTCGGAGCTGATGCCATATAATCAGTAACACCACGCACTGAATTTAGACATTCGAAATATCGATGTAACTCCGACTGGTGTCATACTGATAACCTGAAAGTTATGCTAACAAGATTACGATGTCGTGTGCCCCTTTAAATCTATATTCACACGGGGCTGGTCTGGGAATATCTATCTTTAGCAGCATTTGTACAGATCTGGAATCAATAAACCATTATTTTTTGTCGTGTCATCGTTACAGTCTATTAAGAAAACGTCTCCTTGTCATCCCATTTGCTAACCTTGGGCTGCCCTTCACCATTGAGTATATATTCTCATTTGGTGCTTCGGTTCTGGGCTACAGCCACAGGAATGCCTTCGATGTCGTTTGCAGTTATCTTCATGAAACAAAACGAATGCGCCTCTAAATTCATAATTGTATATTTGTTACTATAATATTATTGCGCAAATTCTAAACTTTAATTTTAAACATGTTTGAAATTACTGCAATTTCAATTCAAGATTTATATTATTCTGTCTGGTCAAATTGGCAAAGAAATATTGCATTGTTCTGTATTTACGTGTGCTTTATCCTTATTCTGTAAGGATTAGGTATAATTTGAAAGGCTTTCAATTTCATATCCTCAATTCTTGGCCGATCCCCCTGAGTGGGCAAGAACCGTAGTGGAGACATCATCATCATCATCATAATCATCGTCATCGTCATCTACACCATACATTCACTTTCATGGATAAAGAAAGAGAGAGAGAAATAATTAAAAGGAAGAGACAGGGAGGTTAACCTAGACGAACTGGTTTGCTACCCTGTACGGGGGTGGGGAAAAGGGTCGGAAAGAGGATAGATATAGAGAGATATAAAATAAATTAGGAAAAAAAACACATGCACACACATGCAGGGAGTTCCGATCGCAGTCGTTTGGACAGGCCGGTTGAACGCAAGAAGCGCTTCATGGATAAAGACGACCGTGTTGCCTACGGTGTCATATCATTCAGTAGGTACTAAGAGAGGCAGAAGAAAAGAGGAAGAGGCTCTTCATTCGAGACACACAAATTTCTTCAGGCAGGTATAAGCACTGGCATGCTACTCTTTACCAGAAAAGGAAATAGAAACAAAATATCCCAGAATAGAGGAGAAAACATAAATTAAAAAATAATATAAAAAAGTAGGAAATGTGCAAGTGAACTTGATGCAAATATTTACAACTAGAATGTGAGATAAGGTAACTTTTTCATGTAAAATAGACAATCTATAACACTTTTCGACTAAGCAAATATCAGGAAGGTAGCTGAATAGGGTCTGTAAATCCCGTTGCTGTTTTGAAGGGCTGTGCGTCGGAATGAATATACTGTGCAATGTTAACCATTCATGGCGAATTCTGTCGATATGTCGCTCAAACAAGTCTAAGCACCAACTCGCCAAAGAAAAATCAATTTTGAAAAGAAAGGCGGATGGCAATGCCACTAGGACAAAAAGGAAACAGATTCGATGCGGCCAGGTTAGCCGCTTTATGAAAGATTGTTAAGGCACTGCTGGTTCAATGGAAGTAGGTCATTATAATTCAGACAGATGCAGAACCTTGCTTACTTGTTTATTAAAAACATTTTTTAGTTCACGTTACAATGAGGAACTTGAATATTTTGATTACATGCCTCTTAAAGGTGATACTTAGGCGTGCTTTGCATTCTCGTGAAACTTATCTATGTTTCAGTTTTATATTTGTCTCTTTTTTAATAGAAAAAAAGAAGGGTAAATGACGCGTGTATCATAGGAGTACAGCTCAACACGAATGCTCCACGGTGTGTTCCGAAACAGTTTGATGGACGCTAGCACGGCGTAGCTTTGGATTCTGTTGTCTACGTGTTACCGATGCAGGCCGACATAATCCAAGCATGCCAAGAATATCTCGGCAACAGCGCCCGGCACCTCGCAGCTGGCATCAGTCAAAGCAGACCAGGGGACGCATCAGAGCGTTCGTGTTAAGTTTGCTGATGACTGTACATATGTAATGTTTATAAAATTATATGGGCAACCACAATTGACGTTTTCCAAACATTAGGCCTTCATAGTGTCATTTTCCAAAGAAATTAAGATACCTGGCACGGTTGCGTGGTACAATACCTGATTTCCATGCAGAATGCTTGGGTTCGATTCCTGTTGGGACCTCATAGCACATATTCTTGATAATTCCTGAGGTCAAGGCTGCTGATGGCGGTATTTTTTTACGCTGTCACACTTAGGTTACCAATTTCTTTTTTCGCCGTTTCTCGGCAGATAAACTGTCAAACATCTGTGGCGCATACGAGTATGTGCCACACGTGGGTGGAGCAAAGGGTTTGACGCCGTACGCGACGGCATTTTCACAATATTTGTCATGACCAGGCAGTCGTAAGTCATAACCGTTGAACCTCTTGCTCTCTCGTACTAATTTTGTTCTACCCCAAGTAAAGAAGGTGATGACGAGTGCACCCAGACGTAGGCGGATAGATAGATAGATAGATAGATAGATAGATAGATAGATAGATAGATAGATAGATAGATAGATAGATAGATAGATAGATAGATAGATAGATAGATAAATAGATAGATAGATGGATGGATAGATAGATAGATAGATAGATAGATAGATAGATAGATAGATAGATAGATAGATAGATAGATAGATAGATAGATAGATAGATAGATAGATAGATAGATAGATAGATAGATAGATAGATAGATAGATAGATAGATGCTGAATGTGTCTGCAGTATAGAAATGATTCGCATTTAATTAAAGCTCAGGATCCAGAGCTGATTCCAAGCCGGGTCTTCCGATTGGGAAGTAGGCATTCTACCGCCGCACTACTTTGACGGAGCCACGCGCAACTTTTGAAACGGCGACAGGGTGCAGACTACCGATGACCACAGCGGGACGAGCTGATTTACCCTATTTGAGCTCCACTTTCTGTACGTTGGTGCTGGGGCCATTCCGAGAACTACCGTGTTCTAGTTCACTGTACCCTAAGAAAGTTTGCAGCGATCATCCAGCTTTCGCTTTGACTCTACTGCGCTTTTCATGCAGGCCTGACTTGGTCACCGTGAAAAATACTTTGAACATGAGCTGTCACTGGAATTAACGTGTGCTGACCTAACTATTACAGTGTACGACTAGGGAGTGTTTTATTTCGTTTTTTTTATTTTTGAGTTTTGTGGCTAGGGCGAATCAGTCTTGGCCACCTGATACAGAGAACTGGGCCTCGAAGTGTCATCACCATCAGCAACGACAACCGTCAAACTTGTCTTCAAGGCTGCAACTACTTATCTTAGCGCGTGTATAGACTTATTTCGTACCCTCTCCGCCAAACCAAACAAATGGAGGGACGGAAAGATGGAGGTAGAGCACGAGTCCCTCTTTTTTTTTTGTTCGGTGTTACTAACAGTTTCTTCTTCCCTTTTTATTTATTCATTTTGGCATGCCAGCCCCGACCACCTCTCACTCTCGTTTCCTTGTTCAATCTTTTCTTGACGACTATTATTCATGTTGAAAGGCTGCTTCTTCCACTTGCAAAGGACATTTTGAAATCCATTTATAGTACGTGGCATCCTTATTTTAAAAACAAGTTTAGTGTAAGCGGATAAATTTGAAAATTCTTGTATTTTTTACTAGGACATACTTCAGCCATATCGCAGTGAGCGCCCACTAAATTGTAATAATAATGTCGTGGGTGTGACTTACCGAAACCACGATGTGACTATGAGACACGAGCTTGGGTAGGGCTCCAGAAATATTAGCCATATGGTGCTCTTCAACTCACACTTACACCTCACAATACACGGGCCTCTAGCATTGCGCTTCCATTGAAATGCGACCGCCACAGCCGGGATCAAATCCACGACGTTCGGGTCTTCTAACGAGCAAAGTAACAATTGTTAGCGGATACTTTGCCCGTACATTGTTACAATAGTTTACATTAGCAGAGGACCCATGCGAATCCGAACACGTTTATTGGAAAGAAGTATTGCTGAAGTTAAAGCCCGTATGAGAAAAATGTAACGGCTTCTGCCGATGACCTGCGCCAGAATAGCTGGAGCCTGGTACGTGATATCGCTGAAGCTGTTGCGAAATGGTTCATCATTTGAAGGCGGGCGGTAATAAGCAGTGATGACAAGTTTCTTTAGTAGCGAAGCTGTTCTATCTTGGCGTAAGATGTCTGTCGTGACCAGAAAACACTGTCATAATCATAAACTTGCACGTGCCAGAGAAATTGTACGAATATTACAATTCACCTCTGGCCCACTTATAAAGAAAGAGTCAACAGACAGGTAGAAAACGACGATAATTTCATCACGAGGCAGTGGTATTCCTACTTTTTATGTCACGGCCTAGCCAGATGTGCAAGTAATTTTTTCTGCATATAAACACAGTTGCAATACATAACGAAGCCGGCATAAACCAGAAACCTGCAAAATTTAGCTTTATTCTACCAAAATACAAGTGTCCCCATATACGTGGACCCTGGCAACACCAGTTAGGACTACACAGGGCCAATTGTCCTTCCTAATTATACGTGACAATTTTTCTTGTCGACGGCTTTGTTTCAACGCACTAATCATTGTCATACCATCACTACTTACCATAACCAAAGTCTTCATATCAGTTCGATGAGTTGATCAGTAATATCATCTCCATCATCATAAACGTTCACATGGTCGCTTGCTAACGCCTCTGTACGACATTTTCAACAACATCGTTCATTATCGTCATTATCAATGCCTTAATTGTCATTAAAATGCTTTCGTTATCATCATTATTGCCACCATTAGGGCCCATTTGTGTGCCCACAACTCTACTCTAACGTGTTCATCATCATCTTTATCATTGTTCATCACCATTAATAATGCGTTGATTGTTATCCTCAAATTGAATCTTTTTAATCAGCAGCAACATTGTTCAAGAGGTATTTTCTTGTTGACGGTTCTCCTTGAACGTGCTAATTATCAGTGCTCTCCAAATCACTACATAGGCTTACGCAAGTTTACTTGAAAACTATGCCACACATCTGTTCATCACTGAATACACGTCGAGAATAAAGCAAATTATTTCCAAATAACTACTGAAAAGCGCATTTAGCCCTATTAAATGCATTATTTTGTGCAGAGCCTCACGGCAACCAAGCGAGTCCTACTTCCATGCAGCGTTCTCTCACTTTCTTACACGCACTCCATATGCGTGGCGTCCACAGACGTGGAAACTACAGTGACAACTCAACTTTCTCCATACGTGAGCGCCGGCATACAAAAAGCTAACCACTCG